>NC_072784.1:12657372-12949815 GCF_022539595.1 Amphiprion ocellaris | reverse complement strand
CTCCACTGGTTTTCCCGAGTTTCTGGAGTTTCCACGAGGTCAGAGGCAGAACAAGTTGTCATGAAGAGGTGTTGAAGTCGGCCAGGATGGAGTGACTTTATACAGCGACTAGAAGGAAGACCACTAGAAGAGCAGGTCTTTAGCCACCATCCATAAAATCCATGGAGTCGCTCCAGAGAAATGAAGGGAGGTCAACTTTTATCAACCTCCATCCACATGCTCAACTTGATATTTTTACTTGGAGATTTTTAGCACCACAAACCTTTAACATCACACTTTATTATCATTTATTAGGACTTTCATGGAATCCACCAGCAGATTTAGTTTTTGTTGACAAACTTTATTCTTGTCATCGTGGGACTACAGTATTTAAAACTGTTCCTTCTATTTGACCTCATGTTTATTAGTTTTAATGGAAAAAGTTATTTTAATTGTCCATTAGTCTCTTAAAAACCAAATAATAAATTGGATTAGTCAAGAGGTTTTAATTTCTTACTTTGTCATATTTTAAATATGACAAAAAATATAAAAATAAAGTGTCTTGAGACAATTTGACCTGTAATTGGCGTTATATAAATAAAATTGAATTCAAATTGTATATATCTTTTAATGTTGGAGTAATTCAGCCATATATGTTGGAAAACACATTTTCTTTGTCCATTAATCTGTTGATTGTTTTCTCCAGTAATTCATTTCTTGTTTAGGTTTATAAAATGTCAAACCCAAATATATTCAGTTTACTGTCATAAAAACCAAAAAGATTTACATTCATGATGCAGGAATCAGGCAGTTTTTCACTTTTTATCTTAGTTTAGTCAGAAAGATAGTTGATAATGTGTGAATTGTTGCAGCTTGTGAGCCGTAGAAGGTTTTAATCTTTAGGGCCGAGTGTCAAAAAACATTTAGAAACCAACATCAACAAAACACTCAAAAATTTGAACATCATTAAAGGGAAATTCAACTTTTGCATAACAATGTCAAATTAAAGGACATTTATTTCCAACGTAAATGTGTGATATTCATCCTCTGGAGATTTCTCTTCACATCGTCTTCCACCTGGACTGGTTTGGTCAGGAGCATGTGCAACAAACATTTGAAAAACTGCACTTTAACATCAATGAATGACACTGAAGTTTAATCTCTACATAAATGAGACTGAGTCTGGATGTGCTGCTCGGTCATTAACTCCTAAGTTTAGGGAAAGTTCCTCAAAAGAGGACAGTTCAGATAAGACTTGAGAATGAGCTTATTTTGAACAAACATCTCAGACTTTCTGAGCTTCAGCACCTGTAGCAAGATATTTTAACAAGTAACTCAAGAGATCCAGAAGTTGGAGAGAGTTAGCTTTAGCTGAGCCAAAGAACATGTGGGTCGCTAACCTAGCAAACATTTCAGACTTTTCTCTGTGAATTCTGAGAAATAATTTCCTATTTAATGACAGCTACACATCTTAACTCAGTCTCATTAAAACAGACTCTAATTCAGTGTCATCCATCCATATTAAAGTGCAGCTACCCAAAATGTTTGTTGCATGAGCTCCAACAAAACCTGTCCAGGTAGAAGGCTACTTTGACAAACAGGAAGTGGAAGATTCCAAGCAGATTTATAGAAGGGGGAACTGGACTGTACTAAGTGTGGTCGAGTATAGAGGGGTGTTTTGTGTTTTTAAGGCTGATAATGATTATTAGTGAGACATTTGGAGTAGATATTAATTTGCAGTAACTGAAAGTATTTAAAATCTTGGAGTTAAACTTAGAAGAACACAAAAACAGAAAACTTTGTTGATACGTTATTGTTTTGTTTACAGATGTTACGTTAAAGTTTTATTCGTGACGTATAGCCAATCAAATCACTCCAGAAGACAGAGCGACCACAGGTAGATAAAGGTTCAGAGCCAAAGTATCGCCATTTTAAAATGTATTTATTACAGTAAATCAGTAAAAAATAAAATACTGATAATCGGTAAATCAGTCAGCCCACAATTACTACAATTCTACAATGTATGTCTCTTTCCTTTGACTTATTTGTACAATATACAATGTATATGATGGCGTTTTTTCATCCCAAAGGCTATACTATGATGTTTTCTAAGAGACATACGATGCTACTCTGTTTGTTCTGGCTCTGGGCCACTGCACTCCTCCTCTGTTGTTTTCTGGATTGTACTCAGCTGCATGCCTTCGTCCACCAGGCCTCCGTTGACTCGTCCCGCCTGCCGTCTCTGGAGCTGAAGCTGGATTGGAACAGACCAAAGTACAGTCCAATCACGATGCCAGCTGCCTCTCAAAAGGCTCCTTCATCTGGCAGGTGGCAGCACTTCTTCTGAGGGGAAGCTGAGCTGGCCCGGCAGAACTTTGGAGATGTGTTCCAGTGGTTGGTGGATGTGTGGGGAGATAGAGAGGAACCTTTGAATTGTTCACAAAGGAAAACAGGGAACACATTGGTAGTTTTAGTTTAGGGTGCTACTGCGGTGTGTTTTTGGGTTTTAAGAGGTGAACAGGAAGAGTTTTTTTTTTTGTATTGATTATCTTTTACTTTGTTCCTGGTTGGAATGCCCATCAATGTCAACGTGAAGTTCACTTTTAGTTCTGTTTATTTTTGTTACTAACACCCATTTGCTTTTAACCCCCTCACATGTTGTGTTGTTGTAAACTTCCTCTTTCAAATAAATACTCGTCTAACCCTCTGGAAACCAGCGTTTGGACTGTTTTGGTGTTGCTCCTCACCTACTTCAGACAGCCAGGACAAAACAATGTTTTGTGGACTAAAGGCTATACTATGATGCTTTTAGAGTGACATGCTATACTATGACGTTTTTAGAGCGACATGCTATACAATGACGTTTTTAGAGCAACATGCTATACTATGACGTTTTAAGAGCGACATGCTACACGATGACATTTTAAGAGCGACATGCTATACTATGACGTTCTTAGAGCGACATGCTACACAATGACGTTTTTGGAGCGACATGCTATACTATGATGTTTTTAGAGTCACATGCTATACTATGACGGTTTTTGGGTGACATGCTAACCTATGACGTTTTTTGGACCAAAGGCGATACTATGACATTTTTAGAGCGACATGCTATACAATGACGTTTTTAGAGCGACATGCTATACTATGATGTTCTTTGGACGACATGCTATACTATGATGTTTTTGTCACATTTTGGACGACATACTAAATTATGACGTTTTGGTCACATTTTGGACGACATGCTATACTATGACGTTTTTTGTCACATTTTGGACGACATACTAAACTCTGACGTTTTTGTCACATTTTGGACGACAAACTAACGTGACGTTTTTGTCACATTTTGGACGACATACTAACATATGACGTTTTTGTCACATTTTGGATGACATGCTAACCTATGATGTTTTTGGGAGATTTCGGACGACATACTAACCTATGATATTTTTGTCATATTTTGGACGACATACTAAACTATGACGTTTTTGTCACATTTTGGACGACATACTAAAGTATGACGTTTTTGTCACATTTTGGACGACATACTAAACTATGACGTTTTTGTCACATTTTGGACGACATACTAAAGTATGACGTTTTTGTCACATTTTGGACGACATACTAAACTATGACGTTTTTGTCACATTTTGGACGACATACTAAAGTATGACGTTTTTGTCAAATTTTGGACGACATACTAAACTATGACGTTTTTGTCACATTTTGGACGACATACTAAAGTATGACGATTTTGTCACATTTTGGACGACATACTAACATATGACGTTTTTGTCACATTTTGGACGACATACTAAAGTATGACGTTTTTGTCAAATTTTGGACGACAAACTAAACTATGACGTTTTTGTCACATTTTGGACGACATACTAAACTATGACGTTTTTGTCACATTTTGGACGACATACTAAACTATGACATTTTTGTCATATTTTGGATGACATACTAAACTATGATGTTTTTGGTCACATTTTGGACGACACTAATTTTTTGAACCACATATCATACATGACAATTTTACGCAACATCCTATCATTTTGCACTTTTTGAACCACATAATCAGTTGGGTTTTTTGCCGACATGCTATACTATGAAGTACAGGCCATACTATGTTATTCTTGAAAAGTATATACTTTAGTTTTATCTGGCATAATAGAACATGAATATTTAATTTCATTGATATACAATGCTTCAAAATTAAAGAATGTGCTGTATTACTGGTAGTATTTAGGGTTATCGACATGACCAAATCGGTGTCTGTATTAAAGTTTTTTTTAAAGCACTAAATAAAACGTCAGTAGCGACAAAATAGAGCTGCAAATTAAGCCATTCAAGTAAAACAGCAACATTTAACTTTATTTTTTAATGTCAAATTACAGGATCACCCAGAACTATTTCCTTAAGGGTGGATTTTAATGGGTTTTTGAGAATACATTTAGTAGATATACTGGAATTCTACGTTTAAAGAATGTCAAAATTATAGTGACCAGCAGAAAGAGCAGCAGACCTGTGACTCTGGAGACATTCAAAACCCTTGTGGGGATGAAAGAGACGAATCCTTCATCTGTTGATGAGATGACAAATCAGAAATAAGAGAAAAACTGAAGTTAATGTAGTTAAAATGTCACAAGAATTATTAAGCCATATTAATACAAAAAAACTCATAAAAGACCATTTTTGTGATCAAATGGAATAGCTTATTTGTAAAACAAAAAAATTCTAAAATTAATAATGATAAAAATTATAATAAACATCGATATTAATACAAATATTTTAAAAAATCTAATAAAAAAATCAAGTAAATCAGTTATCATGTAAATAAAAAATCAAATGTATACTCTGGTAATAATCAAACAAATAACTAATAACAATCAAATAAATAAATTCATTGAATGAAATAAAATAGTAATGAAATTCAATTAAAAAATTCATTAAATTAAAAAAATTAAAAGCATATTAAAATGAAATAATAAATAAATCATTAATAAATTCAATAATAATCAAATAAATCTTTAATTAAATTAAATAGTAATGAAATAAAATATCATAAATTTAAAAATAAAATAAAATATATTAAAATAAAATAAATAAATTGTAAATAAATGAATCCAATAATCAAATAAATAAATAAATAAATAAATAAAATAACAATGAAATAAAATTAAAAATCCAATAATAAAAAATAAGAATAAAATATATTAAAATTTAAAAATTTAAAAAATAAATGTCAAACGATCAAAATCCAGGCTATAATGTGCTTCACAAGACAGCAAAGTAAACCAAACAAGTCACAACATGGTGTAAAAAAAAAAAACCCAACACAGTGTTAAAAGAAGAAGAAAGAAACACGAGACCGTTTAAAGTAAATAAAAACTTGCATTTAAAAAAATAATACATTTAAAAAAAAGTTTTTCCAACATACTGTAAACAAAAAAAGAGCAATGAGTTGCTATTCCTCTGTCTGATGTTCTTGAAGCATCTCAGACATAATAAATCTGCTGTTTTTCTTCAGGTTAGACTGAAATCACCCTGCTGTCTTGAGACACCATCTAACCTGCTCCTCCATTTATCTACTTTGTGAGTGAACAGCTCCATCTGCAGGAGAACAACCAGCATGAATCCAGAGTTTAGTCTGCACCGATCAGCCACAACATAAACCCACCTGCTTCAGATCGTGTCTTCAAAACACTCTGATCTGTTGACATCTGGATTCTTGTGGGTTCAAGCCTCACAATACTCCCAAAAGATCCTTTAAATCATTAAAAAAAAAAAGTCCTTATCAAAGTCTCTCACATGCTTCTGCTGCACATTTTCCCTGCTTTTAACACTTCATCTTAAAAAACTGTCTGCTCACCTGCAGCCTCAGATCTCTTCACAGGTGTCGCTGTAACGAGATCATTAATGTTATTAATTTCACCTGTTGGAGGTTTTAATGTCTAATTAATACATCGCTGAGTCAGAAAAGTTTTTTTTTTTTTTTTTTTTAATCACAATCTTCCTAAAAATTACAAAAGACAATATGCTCTTGGAAGCTGTGTCACAAGAAAAACATAATATTAATCTCTTTTTTTATTTTGTCCTTCTGTGAAATGTCAGATACACTGCAAAAATGTGATGGTTTTTAACATTTTCTAACTAAGTTTTTCCAACGACTGTGTGTTTTTTATTTTTATTATTTTATTGATTTACAAGATGTCTCTGTTTCATTAAATTACAGTTAATATCAATTGAAATCATAGAAAAAGAGGAATATTTTACATGTTAACAGTAAAAACAAACTGATCAAAACTTTAAATTATGTTCAAATAAAGACTCTTTATCTTTAAAAATGGTAATTTGTTCTGTTACAGAGTTTGACTGTAGTTTTTTAAAATGTATATTAGGGATTGAAAAATGTTGAATATTTTTGAAACTGTTCTTTTACAGATTTTCTGTTTTACTAAATTACAAATGATAACTAATGAAATGTCCACATTAAAAAAATTTTGTTTTTTATTAACAGGTAGTTCTTTTTTTTTTTGTTATTTTTAAACAACATTTGATTGCAAAGTATGCCTTTTTTAACAGAATTTAAACAATATATATGTATATATATTGGCAGATATTTGTATTTATTTAAATTCTTCAAAAAATATGTACAATAAAATTGAAAAATGATATTTTTTATTTATTTAAACTATGATTTTACAGTTTTTTCTTGTTTTGTTCAAATATAAACATAAAGAAAAATCACAGAAAAAATAAAACTTTAAATATTAATAGTAAAAATGAAGACTAAACTTGGAATACTGTCCACATTAAAAATCTTTTTTTAAAACATTTAATTGCAAAATTAGACATTTTTTACTGTATGTAAATCATCAAAAATATATATATTCTTGCAGACATTTGCCATTATTGAAATCCTTTAAAATATGCATATTAAGAATTGAAAATGGTGAATATATTTTGATTATTTACTTTATTATTTTACATATGAATCCTGTTTTGTTAAAATATAGCTATCTTTTTTTCACATTAATAGTAAAAATGCAGACCAAAACTTTGAATACTGTTGACATTAAAAATCTTTTTTTATTTTACATTTGAATACAAAATTAAACTATTTTTTCTACTGTTTAAATTGACAAAATATCATTTTTATCATTCAAGATATTTGTCATTATTTAAATTATCTAAAATATGTATATTAATTGAGAAGTGGTAAATATTTTCTGTTATTTTACAGATTTTCCTTGTTTTCTGAAATTATAGAAAATATCTAGTAAAATTACAAAAGAATAAAAAAATAGTTAACATTAAAAATGCAGACCAAAATGTTAAATATTTTCTATATTAAAAACCTTTTGGTTTTTTAAATAAATCGTAATTCATTCTTGAATTCACGAACTTAAGTGTTTTATTGTTGGTTAATGTTACAGTTCCACATTAAAGTACAAAAAGGGCTGAATTCAACAAAATCATCTTTATTTGACATAAAATGTGAAATACTGTCTTTAATTTCAGCAGATTATCAGTGCATCCAACATTATTTAAATATAACGGACGCCATAAATAAGGTTTGGTGATAAAACAGAAGCATACAGATGAGCAGGACCATTTTTATTTGAAGTAATGTGTGAAATACTGCCAGTAATCTCAGCAAACAACCAGTGTTTCAACAAACAGAACATTATTTAAATATATTATATAACATAAATGAGGTTTGGTGGCAACGCATGAGCACACAGATGCCTCTTTGTGCAGGACATTTGCAGCCAAAAATGCATAAGTAAGACAAAAAACACGAACATAAGCAGTGGATATTTGAATGTACATTGATTATAGTGAGGAGAAGAACTTATTGGCAACACATGAATGAAATAAAGTCAACACTGAGGCTGAGCCAACCGATTCATCTCCAAAATAAGGGAAAAGTCTGAAGCTTTGAGTGGCATCTCGTGGATTAATACTGTCAAATTGCACACACAATAAACAGCTCACAGCGGTATAAAAAAGGCAGACTGTTACACCTGCATCACACCCACAGCGTCCTGGCACACCTTCAGCAGCAGAGAAAACACTCTGGATATCAGAGATATCAGGGAAATATCAGGGAGAGGGTCTGGGTGAGGGGAGATAGAAAGAGTTTGGCTTCCACTTCCTCCTCTCCATTTGTGTTTCCTCTCAGCTCTGTAGAAGCATCACAGCCTGGATGTGCATCTTCTCCCTGAAAACAGATGAACAAATGAGGCTAAATGTGCTTTAAATGCACTAATGTGATGATTCCAACCCCCCACACACATAGAAGCTACTAGAAACTGCACCTCTACAGGCCTTTAATGGTTAAATATCCCCTGAATCCTCTCCACAGCTCCACAAATCCACCGTGCAGGTACTATATTAGAATAATAACGTGTAGGAAATGTGTGGTTTGTGACAGGAGCAGCTCCTTACCTTCGTGCAGGCTGCAGACAGGGGATGCAGCGGGGATAACAACTCGGCTCCATCCCGCCGTTCGCCGGTAATTCCCGGTGTCTCCGCTTCATCACAGCATGTAGATGATGTAGGAGAGAAACACGAGGCCCATGATGGCGAAAAACATCAGCACCAAGATGTCCACCATGATGGGAGCGCTGCCAGAGATGGATGCGAGCAGGACACGCAGCACAAACAACAGCTCGGCGGCCGGTGCAGGAGATCGGCAAAGACCGGAAGAGTTCGGGAACACTCGGCCTCGAGTCTCCGCCCTCCGGAAATGGACGATTTTAGTGCCCCGAGTTTGAGCTTTGAGGAGGTTTTTGAGTCCAAATGCGAACTGGAATCCAATTTAACCTTAAAAATGACACCAAAACAGTCTAAATGAAATAGTTTTTGTTTAGAGTAACATACAAGCAGGGAAAATTAATTTGTTCTCACCGGCAGAACTCAGGGTAAAAAATAGCCTTGTACACGATCAGCAATGACAGTACACCTCATGCAGCTTATGTCCATTTAGTTACATAAATAGTATATTCATATGTGTGTGTGTGTAAGCACTACTCATAATACATAATATTAATATTTAAAATGTAAAAACATTGTAAAAAAAATGCACCAGGTTTAGGCGCTAATATTTTGTTAGTACAAAATGACAAATGTAATTTTTGGCATTGCTAAGTCAGAGTCATAGGGAGGATTTATTTTTATTAGTTTTTACTAAAAAATAAAGGAAAAGACACCTGCCTTATGATCAACATGTTTCCTTTTAAATTACTATATATTTTTTACATATACATATTTTTATATCAAACAAGAATTTTTAAAAAACAGTATAATTAAATCATGAAGTACAATTTTTATTATTTTATTGTAAAACTAAATCTTGGGAATATCTTACCTCATCAGTCACTTTGAGCAACACAAATGTGCTTCTAATGCATAAAATAAACTATATTCTTAAGCTTTGATGTTGCTCTGACTTTCATTGAGGCATACATGTTAGATAACACATACAAGAATTATTTTAGATTCTTTTTAAACCAGCTTGGCTGTTGCCAGTTAAATTACAATTTCAGTTTAATTACAAAAATCATGTCAAGTCAACAGGGTTGTTTAGCCGACAGATAGTTAGCTAGTGCTACAGAAAGCTCATATAGCATAATGTCATTAGCAGAACAGACTCAGCTCGTCATCCTTATAATAATGCAATATTCTAACAGCGAGCTACGTTAGCTTGCTGTAGCTACTTTGAATTTCTCGATGCTGTAGGTAAAGCATCCCTGGTGATGCAAATTCTCAATTAATAGAAAATAATGCAAAATAATCTCTCTGTCATTAAACATTTACCTTTCAGCAGGTAAAGTAAGAGCAACATCAAAATTAAAATTACATTTTATGCAAAGTAGTAGATTTATATGAGTGTAAGTGGCTCTGGAAGGTTCAAGGTTTCTCATGTAGTTTTTAAATAAGTAGAAATATAAGTTTAAATATAAGGAGGCATTGTTCTTAAGAGGTGCATCATTTACTCTGTCGTGTTTTTGTAAAAATGTTTTGCTGTCTTTAACACTATTGCTCGGTTACACATCGAGTAATAACTGTACATAAATACTTGAGAACAAATGTTGAAAATTTGCTTGGAATTAAAAATATGTTAAAATTAAACACACAAAGGCATTTCGACCAAGTTTCATGTTAAAAACACCATCCTTCGCTTTGAATTGCTTGAGTCCTAATTTGCAAAACCGCAGACGCAGCACTAACAGCAGTCTGAGAAAAAAATGACATTTTATTGAATCTGCAGAATCATAAGTACAATTTGAAGTGCTGTAACAGGGCAACAGGAGATGATATCAGGTCCTTAATCTGAGGATGTATTCTGAATTCTGAATACACGTGTGTATGTCAATATGCATATGATATTCTTTATTTTTTTATTTAAAAAATAACAAAATTATATCAAAAACAAACAAAAAAAAGATTTAAGATGGAATGCACAAAACTGGTCTGAATGCTAAACCTGCAACTGTGGATTATACGATTTTCACTCTGCCAAGTCTACAGTATATAACCAGTATCATAGAAGCAGGGAATGATTCATCAGAAGCACGATGAAAAGGCTGAAGGGGGAAAAAAGAGGGGAACTGCAGCAGGAAGGTGGGCAGAAAAACTGAATGGAAGCAGGGTTGTGATATGACGTTCAGTAGTGATGCCAGAGCAGAGGAGCGGTACTGGGAGGTTAACTCCTGACTAATATCCAGGTCAGACAAACAACTTGTCCTGCCTCACGGGGCTCGGAGAGATTTAAGAGCGTCGGGTCGCCCTTTCATCGCCCACAACCTCGCACACTTACATCAGCACATTTGACTTCGCCTTAACAAATCCATCCTGAGCCACACTTAAACAACATTTTTTCCCCCGATTTCATCAAAAAACCTTGAGATAAAAGAGAGTTTGGATTGCAGAGAACTACCGGCAGCTTTTAAATTAAATCCGAAGCCAGGAACAACAATAACTCTTCAGTTTACCCAGGAGAAACACACAACCGATCTAAGCATCTGTTTTGCAAATTAACTCGTCGCATTGTTGAGCAATGCAAAATGCAGGCAAACATATTGTACAAGTGTTCATTCACTCATTCATCTGTTGTGTTTGGATGTTAATCTGATTTTGTCACGATTCGTCACATTAGAAAGCTTCATGAACACCAACTTGCACCAGACTTTTCTTTTTAAAATCACAGTACTTCCCCACATTCACAGAAAAAAAAATGGAAAAAGACCCACTTTTATCTGCAGGCAAGCCACTTCCCAGAGCACCATGACCTGTAAAAACATTTTTCCCTAACTTACCTTTACTGTATGATACATATACAATTGTACAATGTCATCTAGCTACATAGTGAGAGCCTTGCTTCATTTGATAAAGCTGAATTAATATTTTTGGTGCCCGCTCGCCCCACCTACAAACACCCCGATCGCTCATGTCTGTGACGGTCACAGTGCATCACAAGAGAATAAAACAGCAAGAAACAGGGAAGATGTGGTCACGGGCTGATATCATTTTTTAAAGATCCTCGCAGAAATACTAGACGAAAAAATGCGGCATTTCTGTTTAAAAACCACCGACATAAATGCTTAAATTTCTGGTCATGAACCAACAGCACCAGCTAATTTTGCTAATGCTAATTAGCTGTGGCTTATATGTTAATGTACAAGTGAAAGTTCGGTTGGGATTCACCTTCCACATGGACCAAAAGATGCTTTTATGGTTGTTTTCATATGATAAAAGTCTCTATATGGGTTTGAAATGCTATTCTGTAACATCACTCTTCCCTAGAAGCTGCAGAATAATAACAAACAGCACTAGAGAGATTAGAAACAGGCTTCAACGACAAGCAGCTAGCTCTGTTTCCTGACTCATCTAATACCGTGACCGCACGATTCTACGTTAATTCCGTTTTCTCGGTTTCACAAATTGGAGTTGCTGGTCTGTTTTATTCAATACGCGGACATTTTTCTTTTTGAAAACAAACGAGGAAAGCAAAAGGGAGAACAGCATGAGAAAAACATTTACCATAGCCAAGGATGCGACTATTTCTCTCACATTAAATGGAAAAAAAAAAAAAGACTGGAATGTTCACTCAAAAACAGTGGAATACATTTTAAAATAAAAAGATTCACGATATAGAGTTGTGCTTGGCCTTCTCTTGTATAAATGTGGTTTCTTTGATGGTGATTTTGTATCATGTTTGTTTTCTTTTCATTTTTCTTCCAAATACCTTAACCTTGATCACCATTTCTTTGTGATTCGCTCATGGCTGAAGGCATTCAGGCTGCAAAAAACACAAATAAGGGTGCTGCAAGTCCACACTAACTTGAGGCGGTGAATTCAGCGTGGCTGCATGAGATTCGACTAATGATGTCCCCTAACTTGTCCCTGATCCCTCCTGCGTCCAAACGGCAGGAGGTGCTCTTCAGTTAGGCTACGGTTCCAGTTTTCACAACAACAACAACCACACAACGCAGTGCTGAACACGAGGGCGAGATGTGTGTCCATCTATAAATATATTAAAAACCTCTCTGTTAAGACTGACAACTGGCTGATTGATGCAACAGCAAACAGAGTTAGAGGTTAAAGGAATGTACACAAGTCAAAAAAGATTCAAGCTTACTTCTGATAAGACTGAGATTTCTACACTGTGTTTCCAGTCAGGCTGCAAAACTAAAGAAACAGAAACTCCAAACTCTCCAAAGAATAACACCTGCTGTGTTCACTGACTTATGGGGATGTTTTTTTTTTAAGTTAGCTTTTTTTTTTTTTTTTTTTTTTTTTTAAACAAGTTTCTTTATATTTGCATGATGTTGTGTCAGGATTGTTAAGTGCTGCAGCTAGGATGGAACTGTGTGACGGCATGACCCCTGACATACTGCGATGAACTTTATCTTTTAAGACTTTCCACTCGAGCGGAACCAGGACGTGGGGAGGAGAAGACGAAGAGGATGACGGACAACCAAACATCAGCACAGACAGACGGACAGAAAAGCAGGCAGACAGACAGACGAGAACAGACAGACAGACAGACAGACAGACAGACAGACAGACAGACAGACAGACAGACTTGAGGGTGTCTGTTGGTGGGAGCAGAGCAGGATGCAGCAGGGAAGGAGTTCAGGGTCTCACAGGACAGATTAGGGAACAAGAGAAAAATTAAGAGAAAGCGGCGTTAAGATGAGATGGCACTGGGCTTTTACTTTCCTCCTTTCCCTCCCTTTTTTCTATCTCCTCCTTTTTCTCTCCCTCTTTTTTCTCTCCCTCTCGCTCAGACAGCCTCCACGTAGTTGGCGGGCAGCATCCCCTGCTGGCCGGTGCGCTCCACGCGGCCGTACATCCAGCCTTCATCGATCTGCTGCACGTCTACGATGACATCTCCGTCTACAAAGGACACCTCGTCCTCATCGGCGGCAGAGTAGTCGTACACAGCCCTGTACCGCTTCTGTAGACGAAAAATAAAACGAGCGGTTTAGTTCGTTCCCAAAACAGCTGCTGCAGTTGCCGCCTGAGAAGATCCCGAGCATGCAGGTTTTATTAACTCTCCGAACCCAAACCAGTTTCCGGGTGTTGTTTTGCTCTTGAGACATTTTCCCCCACTTTGGTTTTATTTTCAATCCAAAATAAAGTCCTGCACGTCTATGAAAACAGCACAACTTTGACTAGAAGTAGAGAAAACACACATCATAAAAAAAGTTGAATTTCTTCTGCTTATTTATTTCATAAAAACAAAAAAAATGGAATTAATATGTAAAACATTTTTCCAGGTGTCCACAAGTATTAACAATACTGGAAAAAATGTGACTGCATACCAGAATGCATGATCACTGCAGCTCCACTCCTAAATACAAATTTTAAACATGCTCTTTTTGCCGTTTCTGGAGGACTTACCCCGGCACTGGGAGGAGGGGCAGCAGCTGCTTGACGCACTGGTTCAGGAGCAGGGTCATAGTGGAAGTTCTGAGAGGCTGCAGACACCTGGTAAGCTGCTGAGACAAAGACAGGAACGTAAAGAAAAGAGTTAAAACATGTTTTCTGACTAGTCTGTCTAAGATACTAAACTCACTGGGAACTAAACAGGAAATTACTGCGGCTGAAAAGTGCATTCTTCCATTTTCAGTACAGTTTTTTTTTTGCACAAGTTCTTCAACACGGCGAAGATTTCAAAAACGCAACAAGCCGAGACGTGCATCCGATGGCTCACCTGTTGCATAACCTTTAAACAACGTCTTTCTGTGTGGAGATGCAAACAGCAGGTTACTGTACACTGCGTTCACTGTACACTGTTTATTTTACAGATATTTTTAAAATACACAAACTTGTCAAGAAATGTTATGCCATTTTTTAGGCGGGTCAACTTATTTTAGTGCCAAAAAAAGGTAAATATGTAAAATGTCATACTATATGTGATATGAAAATTAACAGTACATTGTTAGAGCTAACATCGTAGCTATTTGTTTGATTATAAAGGCAAATCTATTCATATTCAAAGTGGACTTAACATTATATATGTTGTATGTAAAAACTCCTGCCACACTTGATATAATCTAAATTCTTGTACTTAGAAATCGAATTACTATGTTATACAAAAGCATTTCAACATTATTTATTACATAAAATGATGCAATTACAACATTTTCTGTATTTCTAAAGCACATGAAAATATTATTAAAATGACACTGAGCCATAAAACCTGCTTCCTAATGGTTTGATAACATTCTGGCAAAACTGATTAAGTTGTTTCTATTTACTACCTCATAGCTGATGCTTCTGAGCTTAAGCAAATAATGTTATGTAATAAATCAAACGGTGAGTGGACTTAACCATTTAATGCCAGATTATGAATTGCTACGATTTCAGTCATGATGAAATACAATAATTTCTACAGCACAGCAGGGAAGTGAACAAGTTACAACTAAAACCTCTGAGAGGCGTAACCAGGAAACATGCAGCCTGTGAGCTCATACAGCCTGCAGCAAAGAGGAGGCCAAGCACAGAGTCCAGAAACTTTAAAAAAAAATGTAGATAATTGGTGTATTTTTCCAAGAGAACTTTTGATAACTTTCTATTAATTTTACAGCTTTTATCTACTATGAATGCACAATGGTATCAGCGTCATGGCCTTCAATAATAACCGACAAAGGCTTAAAAATGAAGTATTAACATCAAAACTATCATTGACAAACAGATGATGCCTATCAAAATTCAAAAGTTTCTATTTGTCTCATGCTCATACAGCATCTGCAGTGAAATGCAAAGCAGCTATCCCACAAAAACAACAAGACATGATAAAAACATTCCCGAAAATAGAAGAAAGAGAAACAGTCATAAATACTAAATGGAACAAAGAGATTGTGATCTAATGTGCAGTGTGAACTGTGCAAGAGTTGCAGTTGTGTGTGTTTGTGTTGTGTTTATGCAAAAAAGTGTGTGCATACATTTACATGTCATACACACATTTACACTGTGCCAGTTTGCTGTCCAGTCGGGATAAAAATTTGAACATTTTACATAAAATTAAACATGGTATGTTTTAAATGTAAGTTGAAGCGTTCTCCTGTTTTCCTCAGTGATGTGTACATAATGAATAAACTTTTATTGTATGTCTGCACCTGCCAGTTGCATCATAATATGTCAATTCAGCTACAGGAAAGCGTATATTCACTGCAATATGGTGGAAAAAAATTTGCATTTATTGATATTCAGCCAAGATTTGTTTGTTAATCAGCATGTCTATATAAATTCTTTATTGTGCTAAGTTTCAGTGTAATACCTGGACTGGGGTTGCTTGGCTGATGATGTGGGACCTCTCCTCCCATCTTAGTCTTCTCAAACACCTCATGGTACTTAATCTGCAACAGAGTAAGGCCGTGAATAAGCATGCATCTTCACGTAAGAGCTGCAAATACTGTAAATCGGCACATTCCGTTTTCTCTTCAGGAAGCCGTGGCTGCCCGTAGTTGCCGTTCTATCCACCAGGGGTCTCCCACTTGCTCCACAGCCTCCCCTGTGTTCCTGGTGATAGGTGGGGCGCGTTACGTGCAGCAAAGGCTCGGGAAGTAGCTTGACACTGAGAGGAAATGACATCTCAGCAGCCGGAAGTCGAGCGAGCTCTGAGTCGCATAGCAACCCTCGCTGACACATCAGGAAGAGCAGGTGAAGTGAAAAAAGGAACCAAGTAGAAGCCTGAACACTGAGGCAGCTAGACTCAGCAGGAAGGGCAGCAGGAGGAGGGGGTGGTATGACTAAGCACAGCAAATGATCACTTGCTACAGTCTCAAGTCCAACTGGACATTTTCAGCATTTCTCTCGTAGATATCTGAGCCTCCAAGTCACACGCTGAGGTGTAACTGAACTAAAAAGCAGCTGAAATACAGTTTCAGACAGATTTTTATCCACCTACAGTCCCTCCAGCCCGTGTGACAACAGCAGCGTTCAGTGTTACAACATGAAACGGGCCACACTGAAACTGAGTAACTGCTCTATGACTGCACTCGATAACTCATCCCCCTTATTACCAGGCTGACAACAGACTGACTCACAGTACTTTGGTCAAGATTTACAGCCACGATTCTGTCCCCGCTTACACCCGGACTCAAAGAGCCCAGTGTGCTGGCGGCGTCAGCGGCGAGTGTATTCACACTCTGGATGAGATGTCGGAGTGTTTGTGCAGGGACAGTGAGACGAGTGAGCGACGGAACACAGTGGCTATTCTCGAGTGCAATATGCTAAGTGAGAGTGTGTGAGAGAGATTATTTAGGTCTGTTCTAAAGGAGCAGGTTGAACAGATGGTGTGTGTGCGGATTTACAGGAAGTTCCCAGGCTGCTGCTGAACTAAAACCCCCCTGATAGCTGATAATCTTTGCTGCTTGATGTGAAGAAGGTGAGGAAAATGAACCAAAGAGTCATCCAGAGCAAGGAATGAAGCGAGAGCACAAGTCTAGACGAGAGGTTAAACTGGTTAGTCTCTTAAATTCTCTTCAGACGTGAGATATGCAAGAGTCCTGCTTTACTAGTCTGTTAAAATAACATCATTCTGTCATTTGTAGGTCACTTTTCCATTAATGTTCCTCATGGCTTCATATATATTATTTGACATTCATGTGACAACAAGTGATTCATAATACATAAAAAATACAGGAATAAACACAAGACTGAATCTAAACTATTTCAAGCTCATCAAACTTAACAAATAAACTAAACTTCTACTAAACTTCTGTCCATGTGTGATGAAAATCTACTATTTTACCAACAGTTAAATAAAAATATCAGCTGTAATGGAGGTCCAACCTGAGCTATATTTACATAACGATATATAAAAAATAAATAAATATATTAAAAAAATGCCTATCTGGAGCTGATAAACTTCACCAATCTTGCTGTTAGATCCTGCCTGATTCTGTTTCCATGTTAAGGATCATTTTAAGTATTTAATGTAGTTGCTGGTGCCGTTCTGTTGTCTCAAATACACAAATGTACACAACCCCTTGCTTTTGAGATACACAGGTGGATCCTGCTGCCGATTTAAGCTACAGGTATTTAATAAACTTAGAGGAAAGATTTCTACGAACTGCTGGAAGCAACAAACTGAACTTCAGTACAAGAAAACAACACAAACCTCACCTGTCGGGGGTAAAGTTCACAAGTTCACAATGCTGTTTGAGCCTGTCAATTCAGTCTACATGTTGGAGATGATTTTAATTCTAAGTATTTATTGAAGTTTACAGCTTTGTCACAGAAAACGAAACAAAACTGGCGAGCATCATAAATTTAAGGAGCTGTTAGTCTATTTTTTCACCTCAGTAAAGTTTTAAAGCGACCACGGTGTTCATCTAGACACAAAGCCGACATGTTCAGCTGCTGTCAGATTACCAGAAATTAATACATGTCTGAAAGAGCTTTAGTGTCCAGGGATGGGAACAAAACAAGAAGATTCATCTGGAGCGGTTCCCCGATGACTGGCTGTGAATGACGCACTGATTGCAAGCAGATGTCTTGTTTATCACTTGTGACTAAAAACATGCCACGATGAGCCTGAATCCATCCCAGCATCACGCACTTGTTATCTTGATGTGGCTTGTGTGTTTGTGCCTATAAATACATGTAATATATGTGTTTCTTTCTCTGCCCTGCACATTTCCTTGATCTCAGACATGCGTGATCTTTCATCACATGAAAGCAGTAATTACCCATCACCCTCCACACTAATTATGCCATTAGCAGGGTTGGTGCCGGCTGGTTATGTATCACAACGTATGTTCTGTGTTTCTCATGGAAATAAAGGCCTTTAGCGCTGACTTAAGCAGACCGGGGACACAAGGTAAACACAGCATGCATTTCTACATCGCTGTGCTGTATTTACAGAGAAAAGGCAAATCGATAGCAGCAGCTGAGGGAGCGGAGAGCAGAGTGGATGGGAATGATCCATGTGGAGAGTGATTCAAGGAGAATTCCATCACTACAAATGAGGGGCGGCGAGAGCAAAGGAAGCCTGACATTTACTGACAACAGTGACTAAGCAGCAGGATGGAAGGTACATAAAAAAACACCACAACATGCAGAACACCATAAAACTCAAGATCCTAATCTGGTGGAACTCTCTGAGGCTGGAGATGAAGGGGATGAAACGAGCAAATCTTTAAAAAAACAAACAACAAATCCTCTTCTTCTGGCAGTTTCCACTGGCGACTTTTAAGTCTTTAAAACAGAGCTATCAGTATTAAGCATGACTTGACTAAGGGTTAGCTCGAAGCTGCGAAATAAGTAATTCTTAAACAACCAAAGAGCCCTTTCCAGTGTACTTCATGTAGACCAATTATCCTCCTGAGAACAAATCCTCAGTTCAATATTGGCAAAGAGATTAAAGTCACATAGAGAAGCTAATCAACTCGGACCAGACTGGCTGTCAGGAGGCAAACAACACTGGAATGGCTCTAAATATTCTTTTCTG
The DNA here is from genome assembly GCF_022539595.1 of Amphiprion ocellaris. Classification (NCBI taxonomy): domain Eukaryota; kingdom Metazoa; phylum Chordata; class Actinopteri; family Pomacentridae; genus Amphiprion; species Amphiprion ocellaris. The sequence goes on along the minus strand of NC_072784.1, from coordinate 12,930,857 downwards.
TTAAGATTCAGGGGAATAAACAGACAGGTGGTTGTTTTGGTGACACTTACATTGCTGATTTGGTCCTGCGTTTTCTTAAGTCTTTGCATCTCTGGCGTGTCTGTGACCACGCTGAAACCTCTCCCTTTGTTCTTCTCAAAATCCTCCTTGTAGAGAACCTGCACAGCAAAAACAGGATCGAGTCAAAAACAAAGCGGAGGTTAAAACATACAAGGCAAATAATAGGTGAAATGAATTATGCATTCAGATGAACAGTTTCAGTGTGTTTGTGCGAGCCAACAAGGAAAATCCAACAAATGCAAAGCAAGTGATTATTAATAGATGCCCTGACCTAGATTCTGTTAACATATACGGGTCAGAGAGAAGAAAACTGATGAGTCTTGATATTTTCACACTTGTCTGAAATTATTTTGTCGCTACTTTAATTTCTAAAGCACCTGTTATATCATTGTCCACTTTATGAGCACTTGTTCTTGGTTTGGCAAATGGATCAGTCCTGTGCTTTACTGAGCAAAGCTCTGGCCCAGTAAAATATTTTTATAGTGTTGGTTTCATTACAGCTTGACACAGTTAGATGAAATAACATTAAAATGCTGAAATGGCACCTGTTGTGAAATTAACTTTCCAGAATGTTTTTTTTTGTACTGTTTTGTTGACTGAAGATTTCAATGAAATTCTGGCTGCTATTAACCCTCTGAATTTCAAAGTGTGATCAACAAGTTATAAAAGACATTTTATCTTCAAAAAGACCAAATTTGGGCACCTTGGTGACCCAACAGGTTGTGTGGGCAACCCATAAACAGGGGCTATAGTCCCCGACACTGCGGTCATGAATTCGAATCCAGCTCATGGCTCTTTGCTGCAGGTCCTTCCCCCATTCTTCTCCCCACTTTCCTGTCTCTCTCACTGCTGTCCTATCAAGCCGAAAAAGGCCCAAAAAATATCTGAAAAAAACCCCACCAAATCTAAACTTACAATTGTGGTATTTAATTGAAATCTCTTTTTTCTACATGTCTCATTTAGAAATTCACCAAAAATGAATTGTTTGTCCAAACTCCATTTAGTTAAAAAAAAAAAAAAATTCAGCACTTCTCAGCACAACTAAGAAGCCATTAGCGACTCAACTGCCACCAACAGCCACTGCAGAAACATCTTTTTTTTAGCCAAACTAAACAAGTTTAAACAAACAGGAAACAAGTATGGACACAAATTAGAGTAACTGGTCAACAAAATAAAGGAGCACGGCTAAAGAAACACTGTATAATGTGGAACAAGTTGCTGCAAGATATCTTCAGCATGGAGAAAGATCTTTCTAAAGATGATATGGAAAAATGAGTGAAAAATGCTTAGTTTGTACACAATGTAAATATGCAAGTAGCAAAGTATCTTTAGTGCATAATGCCATTATTTTCGTCTAGTTTTGGTAACAACTGTGGGCACTTGGACGAATTTTGTACATGTTGACTTGATTTTAAAAAAAAACATTAACTCAACTTTATTTTTAATTTTTTTTTTTAATTATTTATGCCACTTTAACTTTTTTGAATTGTTTTTCTAGTTGTAGTCACGGTTTTGCCATTTCCATGCAGGTAAATGATCTTACATTGCAGTAAAAAATGAGCCCACAGCAAGCGAAAATGTGATGAGCAAAAACCATTTTCCCTTTGCACTGGATTAGTTATGTTTCTCTCTATAATGGAGAAGCTTCATTGCAGTTCAAAAAACCTGTTTGTGGCCTCTTCTGCAAGGATTTGACACCTAAATCGGAGCGTGTTTACTTCTGCTATTTAAATCATATTTCTATGCATTAAGTGCAGCTGAGTTAACATGTGTGTGTAGCGTGTGCCTGCAAGCTTGGGTCTGCATATATTGCTTAGTCTTTTGTAGTGACGTTAACATCCTGTTTGCTTGGGAGGGATGACGTTACATACAGGACATTGCAACAGCCTTATATGGTTAAAATGAGAGGTAGTGTGTGACGAACAGGGTCAGCTTGTGTGTTTGTGTTTTCCTTCCCACCCAATTCTGATTCTGATCCTGAGGGCAGGAGGAGGAAATGTCCGGCCCATACAGTGTCAGATGGGTATCAGAATACAAGAAGCACCGAGCTCTCTTCACTGCTGCCCCGTGGGCGACTCACGAGTATTTAAAACCACAACCAAAACCGCCAGTGTACAAACCTGAAACTGGCAGGTTTTATTTTTGAACTAAAGAATCTGCTGCACATTCTGGCTCGTCTCTATCTCATGTTTATGACGTGCAGAGTAAGACTGCCATGATTAGTCAAGATAATTGGCAAATTAACACTGAAAAGGCATTTTTAATAAATGCATCATTTTTTAATCTTTTTCCACAATGCTTCAGTTTATTCTAACAAATTCTTCGGTATCACTATGTAATTATCGCATCCTGACATTGGCTCCAGTCACAGATCTACAGTTTTAGAAAATGGGAGTGGATACAGTGTCAGAGTTGGTAAAGGGTTAAAGCTTTCAAAGACCAAGGGCTTTAAAGGTCTGGAAATACTTCAAATTATCACAGAACAAACAGGTGCTTTTGTACACTGAGACCACAGAAGCAAAGCTCATTGTAAAAAACACTTGGGATGTTTATCAAGGCATTTTTTAACTGATTGCTGTCGCCATGAACCTAAGCCTGATTCCTTGTTTATGATTGCTGTCACACAAGTTTTGTAAAGCAAAAGCACAATTTGCTGAAGGACACAAACTTTGAATAATATTCTTAAGCAATAATCTGAAGCACTGTCAATTAATTAACATATATTCAGCACAGTGAATATTTGTCCTGTGCCAATACTGCTGTTTTAGGAAACTGACACACAATTTGGACAGCAAAGATGATTCTGTTACATATGCCTTGGTATTCTTAATTTTGTCTTAAATTGAACTGGCCGTAATACAAGTGACCATTATCTTGTGTCGTCACAATGTTAAATAGAGGCCAAAGAGGCTCCACAGGTACTAAAACTAATCTACGATACATGTATGTACAAAATACAGGTTTTCACCCTACACTCTCCACACTACATTTCAGAAAATACTCAACCAGGGCATTGTTTGTGACCACCCCCCTAACAATAAGGAACAGCTTGGATGCAGAAATGTAATTTTTTTCCTAATGAATTGCACAGTTCTTCAGTTGCACATTCGAATGATTTGTACAACTTTAAAATAGTGTGATTAAAGACAGTATAATCTAGGAAAACAATTTGATTGGGACTCTGTATCGGCAGATAAAATAAATATTCAATCAGTCTGGATTAGAGCAAAAAACTTGACGAGGGCATCCCTAGACCACTTACAGGTGCTCGTCTGGGTAGAAAACCACCATGAGTATTGCCCGTTTATTAGTAAGAAGCACTTTTAATCTCATTTGTCCTTGTAGCTGTTAATGCTACTAGCTACATGCTAACATTGTAATGTCAGGCCACAATCTGGGCTTACTGTACTTTGACTGACGGGGCCTGTGTATGCATTTGTGTGCATTGGGCTTGTTGAGACATCCATCTAAAATAATATTTCGTTTCTGCCATTGTTTTTAAGCAGACTTATTTGAGTAACCTGTGTTTACATTTTGTTTTGTGCTATGGAATACAGCTGGCAAAAACAAAATGCACTTAAAAGAAATGGTCAGTCTGACATTTTGGAGAAGAACTGTTGACAGATTAATCAATTTTTTTAAAGCCATTATTGGCAGGCCTTAGTGCAGAGACATTTTAATTCCACCTCCCCACACCAAGCCTTTGCTCCTGCCTCCATGGCGACTGCCCCAATTTCCTGCACTCGTCCAAGAATGGGCCCTGCCTGCCTGCACAGTCCATTCCCAGGAAACAAAGCTCCATCCTCGCGTCCTCTCGCCCAGACGTCCACCTAATGTCTGACACCGCCCAGCACGGCGCTGACCAAATCCTCCTCTCGCCTCACGACGTCTTGACGTAATCGCAGCTAATGTGTACGTAAGCGAGACACCGTCCATCTCTGCTGTCACCCCTGGCCTGACGTCCACTGAGAAACAGAGAAAACTGTAGCTGATCCTCATTCCACGGGAAATTATACGCAGCTTTCAAGCCTGCGCACAAAGATAAGTCACAAGAAGATTAATGTGGCCTCGACCCATCTTTGTCCTTCAATCCTCGCTCCGCTCTGCTCTGCTCAGTCAACATATGATCCTCCTCCCTGTTTTTATTTCTCAAGCCCATCTCCTTTGTCTTTTGGGGTCTGTGCAACAGCTTCTTCTCCTCCAATCATGATTCTGCTTTCGTTCCCCACCCACACTCCCCTTTTCTCTGTGCTCCTTCTTCATTCATTCATATTTTACTGCTTCAACAGCGGCAGACAAGTCATCCTCACAGAGCTTGAGCTTTTCCTCATTATAATCTTTCGCTCTGCTTCTATTTGCATTCCTCTAGCTTTCCTTCCTCTTGGGGATTTCACTGTTATCTCTTCCTCTTTCACGCGGCGCTCCTCCCTCTTTCTGTGTTGGTGCCTTCCTGTCTCTTGCTTTTTTTTTTTTTTTTTTTTGTTTCCTTGCTCATATGCGCCTCAATGCTCTCCTTCTCCTCCTCCCCAATTCCTTCACTTGGGTTTCTTTATTTCTCTCTTTCTGTGTCTTGTTTCTCTCTGTTTCCCCCTGCAAAGTCTTGTAATGAGGTGTGACAAACATCTACCCTGCTACCATAGCAATAGGGTTCCCGTAGCAACGCAGTGGCAACGGTGATGGTAGTGGTGATGGTGGGGGTTAGACGGCCACAGCTCTCCACAGACACATTCAACTTTCTTACACCGAAGAAACGTGTTTCATAATAATTCTCTAATATATCACTTACATATGTGGGAGCAGTGTGCATGTTGGTCAGTTTGTCAAAGATAAATTCAATTTTAGCTGCTTTAAAATGTCATTTGAAGCTCAAACATTCTATAGTTTACAGAAAGTTGTTTAAAAACTACTTGTTCTTTAGGAAGATCCTGTTTACTTTAAACCTCTGGACTCCAGAGGCATGTTATCTTTTTAAAAAATGGCAAAATTGCACCATTTAACAGAGACAAAAACTGGGGGAAAAAAGAAAGAACTGACAGATTTTTCTAACAGTTTTTGACTTCTAGTTCTGTCTGCAAAATTAATCAAATCTAAGTTTAAAATCACTATATTCTACATGCCTAATGTAAAGATTTAGCTACAATAAACCTTTTGCATGAACCGGATTCTGTAAAAAAACAAAACAATTTGCATTCTTGGTACAGCTGAGAAGCCATGACTGACTCAGCTGCCCCCAACAGTTATGTAATAAAAATCTGGGGAGTTTTCAGCTGAATTGGGCTGAACTGCAGGCTGTGTTTACACAGAGCAGAGTGGAGATAAGTATAGAAACACGTTAAAAATGTATTTAGAAAAATATCTGTAGTATGTAGAGCCAACATTTTTTTCTCCTTGTATTAGTAATACCTGTGGGCACTCGGACGAATGCTGGACATGTTCATTCCAGGCTTTACAATTTTTGTTAAATAAATAATTCAACTTTTTTCATTTATTTAAGAATTTACGCCATTCTAATTGTGTCACACTACACAGGACACATTTTTGAGTTCTCTCTAATTCTAGCCATGGTTGCTTCCATAGAAGTGCATGATTTTATACTGTACTGAAAACTGAGACCAAACTGAGTAAAAAACACCCAGAAACTACTTCAGGGGGTTAAACTGTGCTCCCTTGCTGAAAGGAACTTTCTCATCATACATCACTGTTGACAAATCTACTTCCGTTAAAAGCTTTGGGGGATTTTTCTTTGGGAAATGTTAATTTCCTGTCCTCTGTGTCATTACACAACTGCTACAGAGAAGAGAAAGACATCTCACCATTACACAGAAACATCTTTGGCGTGTTATAATCTGATTCCTATAGCTATTAAAAAACATTAGTGCAATGTCTCTTGGAGGAGAGTGTTTGTGGGGGTTTGTTTGGATGCACAATCCATGTAGAAAAATACCATCTGTCCCTCGATCCCTCAGTTACCCCCCTCCCCATATGACCACTACCCTCACCCACAAAACCTCTTCTTACATACACATCACAGACTCATCTGCAGTGTTTGACAGTGAAATTCAGATTAGTTGATTCACATTCTTTAATAAGCTCTGCCTCCTCTCTGCAGAACACACTCTGTTCTCTGCTCCATGCTGCGAAAACAAGCCTCTCTATCAGCTTTTTCTTGTGGATCCTTTCCTATTTTCTTTCTCAAAAGTATAGTCTTCTCCAGAAGTCCAGACCCACAATTTTACATTGCTTTTTTGTGATTAAGAAGGCTGAAATTACATATTTGTGCACTTCTGCAATAAATGTGTCACTTCCAAGGAGTTCTTCTGTAGTTATTGTAGTGATCACATTCATAGGCAAGTTCCTAGAAATTAGCACATAGCCCAGACATCACAGCTTGATTAAGAGAAGTGAAAGCTCACATGACAGACAGGTTTGCCACAATATACAATACCATTTTGTACCTATTCTAGATGTGATTCATCATCTTTTATTTAACTATAAGCAGACAAAGCGGAAAAACATTGTTAAAACTCTGACTCTAAATCAGGGCCATTCTTATTAAGGCGGTAACACATGACCCAGTTCAGAAGGATATTTTGGTCACTGAGGTTACTTTTTTAAATCTTAGAATATATTTGGGTCTTTATAATTTTAGCTCCAGCAGGAATGGTTGTAATAGTGCTCTCTGTGGTTACAAATCAGACCAGGCAGAAAAATAGGTGCAGAGATAAATTGAGCACCACTGTAAAAAACAAAAAACAAAAACGTACTGCTACAAATATGCAGAGATGAATAGTGTATCACACAGCGGCAGTGGTACATTATTCCCACGTTAACATAGCAAGGTATAAAAAGTACCAAATTTATGGGGCCATAATCCAGTTTGCAGCCATCATAAATAGCACACAAATGACTGTCTTATACATTAACAGCAGCAGTGTGGAACAAGAAGGTTGTTCCAGGAGGTAAGTGTAATGGTTGTAATGTAAAGGCTGTGTTCAATACATCTTATTTTGGAGTGTGTCAATAAATAAACCCTAATAAAGCCTTACTGTGGGCATGGCTTCCTAATACGGATAAAAACAGCTACACAGATAGGACAAAAAGCTATTTTTTACCAGTTCCCACAAATATATTACTAAAATAGCATGTTCAAGCTCAATTTAAATGAAGAACAAACCATTTTTTGGTTCAAACTGAGCTCCTGTGTTTGGCAGGTTAAGGTAAATGGGCTTATTTTCAGTCTTAATGCTGCAAAACCTTCTAGTGTAACAAGTATTTTTGTCAACTTCAGATAAAAGGAAATGGAATTTGTTTTAAAACAGATTGAAGCAAGGTCCCAGTTTGATGGTTCCAAAGAGCACTATTTTTAAATATAATTGGAGAAGTGTTGCTATTCTAGTTTTGGGGAAAAACTTTTTTTTTTCTCTTCACACTACTCTATTTGTCACGCTACTGCATGACTGTGGCCATTTCAGCCTCAAGTCTCTAGCTTGTCCTGTATGAATCAATTTCATGCTCGACTTCTCAGGTCTGTCTCAAAGCTGTGAGCATGCAGATGGATGTTCACACAGAATTAGACCGATTATCTGAAAGCAGGCTGTGTGAAAGCCTTTGCTCCCGGATCGATTTTTGGGGTTAACTACTGGGTAATTTCACCTCAAACCATCAGGGGCCTCCTGCTCGACCACCTCTGGTTTGCTTTAAACTATTTAATCATAAACTATAGATCTTCAAAATGGGAACTTTGAAATTTTAGATTGATATATCAAGTATTTTTCAAGGTATTTTTTAAAATAAACTGCCCGTCAACCAACTTTTTTGCTTTTTCGCACACTGAAATTTGAAACTTAATATGTTAAGAATACTGTAAAAGATCAAAGCTTAAAATCTATTAATTTTCACCATGCCATTGAAAATTAAATATATTTGAAAACCACTGTGGAAGGCTAGAATCTAATTGGATTAAGTTATCCTGCAATATTTTTGTTTTTGTGGTACCTTTGTTTTTGTCATACCTGCTCAATTAATTATGACAATATAGGAAAAATAATTTGATTTTCATTTTTGTGACCAAGTATTTCATATAAAAAAGTATTTTTTATGTTTAGTTCCGTATTATTGTGACATGCAGCTCCTACCCGATGTCTGTAATATCAATTCTGTTTGTTAATATGTGTTCAAAGATGGGACTTTTCATTATGGTTTTAGTTTTATTGAAAATTTCAACAGACCCATATTCAGAGACTATTTGATCTACTTGTACAATTTTGCAGATGCTAAATCAATGGCATAATGACAATTAATAGTGACAATTACAGGCTTTTATCTTGAATAGTTCCTGAGATATTGCCATTGAAACATGGCACCAAATTTTCATGTATGGAAACAATCTCTCACACAGTAGATGACATATGAAGCTAAAATTTCAGAAATAGCTTTATAAACATCCATATTTTATGCTGTGGAAATCTCGGGCAAATGAGCTTGTCTATGATGATTCAAGAGGGAATTATCTTGTAATGCTTTTCAAATTTATCTTTTCATTTCCTCCTTTGTGGAAAAATGCCAAGGTGTGAAGAACAAGGTGTGCGTTTCACAGCTGGAGTTTGGTTTATGAATTAATACTGAGGGTATAAACTGGCACAAAGAGTTACCGTGCTCTGTATCTTGCTCTGCTGTTTGAGGCGGAGGTTCTCTGGAGTGTCAGCCACAGCGGTGAAGTTTGTCTTGGGGTAGTGTCTGCAAAAAACAAACACAGAGAACAGCAGAGATCGTAAATGCACAGCAAACAGCTTCCAGTTAGACTCTTATTGTGACACTCAAGCCAAGACTCTTAGCGAAAAAAAGCATAACTCAAACAGTGTGCAGTCTGTGGCCCCACTGTAGGGGCATTTGTTATTCAAGGTGGTCCTGAGGTTGAGTTAGGAGCCCCTGTAGACAAAAGGCATGTCAGTATAACACACAATGCTCTGCCAGTGAGAGCCAAGGTAGTCTGAAAAAGAGGAAGTGCAGGCAGGGGCTGTCAGGGTGGGGGGCGACAGCTTCGAGGTTGCAGAGTTTGGATTCGAGCCACAGCAGGTGTGGAAAAAGCAGGCACATATGTATGCATATACACCCGCAATCCTATGGAGAGAACAGGAAGAGGAACAGCACGCAATAGACAGCAACGGGGTCAACAAGATGCCGGGTGAGAGCGAGTGATGTCATGGGCAGCCCCCCTCCAGCAGAGCGTGAAGGCGAGTCTTTCTTCTCAATGGATTCTGGGAATTTTCTCAGCAGTCTCAGATCCGCCTGACCTCTTCTCGCTGAGAATAAAATGCTCTGTCTGGAACAAATACAACAAATACAAACACATTCGAATAAACGCTCAGCTTCCATGCAGACATGCAGCATCATTCCAGAAGACATCCATCACAGGCTCAGTTATTGATCGGCTGAACTTGTTATCAGTGGTGAGTGTGTGCGAGGCATAAGTGACTGATTTTATACACTGGAGGCTTTCGTTCAAAAGTAGCCGGCGGGTCCACAAATAACACTGCTTGCCAGTTCAGTGTGGTCCTGAAGGCAACAAACTCACATGGCATGAGGCCAGAGCCTTATCTAACGCTCATATGGACTGCATTTCCCAGTGTGCCTCAGGGCGCCGGGTGACCTCAAAAATCTTTAACCGCTATCCACGCCTCTGGGTAACCCACTTAGGCAATATGTTTACTGTTTCTTTGACAACGTGGACAGCAAACTGAATTATCATTTGTCCTGATGTGATTATAGGACGTATAAAATTAACAGTTGACGGATTGTACATTAAGTACTGTTGAAAAAAATATTCACAAGTCACTGTAAATAAACCCTGAGGATAATTTTATGCAGTGGGAAGTGGAAAATCAATATAGTTACATCTAAACAGGAGCAGAAGTTGACTAAAGTTCAAGCTCTGCAAAGTAACAACCCCCAACACTTGCTCTGTTTCTGCATCCATCTATCACACAGGCTGGTCTGTGTACTCTCACACTGGCCTTTCACGCCTGATAACACTCATTTTCTTGCAACGACATCTATGTGCAATATTCAGATATAGTGGTTTGGTACGTTGACAACATAATCCAATGATGCAAATGAAAGTAGGCTTTCATTGTTCTGAGAAAAGTAATCACAGGAGCAAATACACGCTTTCCTACAGAGACAGGCTAGGTTTTTTTTTGTTCGTCATATGAGTGACACTTGCTAATGCTGAATGCAAATATTCTGTCTGCTATATTGCACATGAAGCGGCTTTTCTGCTATGAAAAAGGCTGTTGTCTAATGCTTTTCGTTTCCATTCAATAAGAGTGCTACTGATTTCTAATCTTGTTGAAACATTTTTTTAGAATACATTCTTTTAAAGTAGAAGGACCAAATAGCCCTACTGAATTCTCAAAATCATTTTATTCTACATGCTACATTTACAAATCTGCCAAAAAGAAAGCATTTGCACTAAAAAGATTTTGTAAAATTCAGAAAATGCTACACTCAAAGGCACAATCATCAAGTTGTAACTGTGTTAGCTGGTACCAACATTTACATGATAAAAATTCTGAGACTTTGGGCTAAACTGCAGGCTGTGTTTACACAGAGCAGAGATGTGCACCTCATATATCATCAACATGACTTTATTCTACATGTTGCGCTTAGAATTCTGCCATAAACAAACCACTTACGCTAACTTAATTATGTCTGTGCTCCTTTTGCGGAATCAAAAAGCAATGTGTGACTCAGCTATGACATGAAGTCACATGCCAAAAATATGTTCAGGCTGAACTGCAGGCTTTGTTTACACAGCCTGAAGTATCGAAACAAATTAAAAGTCTAAACAGTAAAATACCTATAATATTGAAAGCAGACAATTTTCCAGGCTTGGTAACACCTGTGAGGCCTTGTGAACCATTACACAAGTTGATTCCAGGTTTTATGAAGAAATTCAACTTTAATTTGTTCTTTTTGATAATTTATGGCATTCTAACTTCATAAAACCGCACAAAAAACATTTTTCAGTTTATCCAGTTATACTTGCGCTGTTTCCGTAGTGATATTTTATATAGAGGACTTCATATTGTAGTGAAAAATAAGCCTACAGTGAGTAAAAAATGTCCAGAAACTGCTTAAAGTGCAGGGGGTTAAACATGAATGTCAGTTTTTCATGAGGATATCTGTACGGACACAAGCTTAAAATAGGTAAAATAATTCTAAATGGGCCCGGATTTTGGAAATTTTACACATCCCCTGTAGTCTATTTTACCAGCAATGATGTCCATATTTGTCCAGGGATATGTCCCCTGATGAAAGCTGGGAAACTAATATCTGTGCTCTGGAGCTGGGTGTGCCTGGTTTGTGGTGGAACACCCTTCCCTCCACAGAGCATCACTGTGCCTAAAATCCTCCACTTGTCTGAAGAAGAGGGTGTGTAGCCTGAACACACACAGTCACAATCAGCATCTGTGTTAACATCCTCAATGCATCTTTAGAAACTGTCTGCTGCACTTAAGGGTCAGTGAATTGCTGCATAAACATACGAGAGGGCTGCAGATGTAAGCTCGGTGACTCAGTGAGATCTTGTAATGGGCTTCAGAGTGTGTATGTGCAGCGCTGCTCGTGTTTGAGGCTGCGAGTGAGTCACAAGAACACTCATCTATCTGTCAGGTTGTATAACAAGGTAATAAGTCGCAGACGGGAGCGGGTGACACATGCACAAATGCTAAAGAGGGAGTGATCAAAATGGAAGGGAGGTGCGACTGAGGGAGTCAGGAGGCCACGCATGTGTGATCACACACATAGACACAACCACACACAAGCTGCCTACTGTGCAGGAGGAGGCCTGTTTGGACAGTGGAACCAGGAGACGGACTGGTCAGCTTGACCCTGTGAGACCTGGAAAGGTTGTAATGCATCATTCAGCAAGAATATTTCATTAATATGAACATAACATAACGAGGTAAATGGTTGACTGAGGAGCAGCAAGCTATGAAATCAGAAGTCTCATCAAAACACACACATAAAAATGGAAGGTTTGTTTAGTAATATTCAACCATAATTTTTTTGAACAATGAACAAACAAACGGATGATAATTAGCAAAAACCACACAAAACTGCAAAAATTTACAGGTTATACATTTAAAACAAAACAGGCCAAAACTGTAAAAAATGTCTGCATCAAAAATGTGTCTCAGAATAATTTTTTTTCTTTTACAACGTTCAGCTGTACTGTATTCATACCAGCAAAAATACTGCAATTGTTTAAGACATTTGCCATTATTAGTAAGAAAAATTATGAATATTAAAGATTTAAAAAGGCCTATCTGTTTTTAAAATGTTATTTTACAGATTTTCTCTGTTTTGCTAAAAGCAAAATCTCAGAAAAAAAAGTATAAATTTACACATTAACCCTAAAAAAGGTCAAAGCTGTAAATAATTCCCACATCAAAAATTTATATTAAAAAAATAAAATAACAGTAATTTGTTTTTTTTACAGTATTCAAATGTAAATCTAACATGTTATTTTTTGTTTGTTTTTTTTACTATTTTTAAATTAGCAAAAATACTTATTTTTCTGATATTTTCCTGTATTTGAAAGCAAAAAATAAATATGATCCAGACTGAAAATTGTTAAATAATGTTTTGACTTATTATAAAGATTTTCACCATTTTGTTAAAACTGTGAATAATGTCCATATTCAAATTTTGTATTTTTCCAATTAGTAATTTGTTCTTTTACAATGTGAGACAATAAATTACACCACTTAATGCTATTTATATCTGCTAAAATATTTTATTTTACAGACATTTGCAAGTTTTTGAAAGCTTAAATATTTCATAGTTTTCCAACATATTTTTTCTGGCATCCTTGCTGCCTATTTTTCATTGTTTTGTAGGTGCAGTTGCTAGAAACAGCGCTGAAGAAAGACAGCTGGAAAAGAACAGCAAGAAACCAGCTCTCCAAGACCAGGATTGTTTTGCAGGCACGAGGCTGACATACACAAATAATGCAAGCAGTTTTAATGCTGTGGCTGATCGGCGTATATCAAACCAATTGATATTTCTCTGACTAGACCTCTCAGTCAGTGACCTTTCAGTTAAGCTGGAATTAATTCATCAATAAAAACAGCAGCACAGACAGTGCAGTGTCATGCCACAAAGTGAAAGTGGTTTTAATCCAGGCCAGTGATGATAATGATTAATTCTGACACGATTAATTGCCGTTAATGATTTAGTCGATTAAAGCATGTCAACAGATAGCAGATTTTTTGTGTTTAATGCTTTGGATTGTGAAAGAAGTCATTATTTTTGCCGTTTATAATTCAGTAACCCAGCGTTCATTTCATCTGTTCTTTAAATTCTCAATTCAACCGAGTTGATTTCATGGTAAGTGTCAGTGGTTAAAAATGGTTTTATTAGCATGTGAAATTAAATCTACAATTATTGTGGCTGACTATTAGTGCAGGAAGTTGTTTAGAATCTGCATCCCTAATCCAAACTGGTTGTTTATTAACAACATCATGATTCAAGGAGCTCTCACATGGAAAGAAACCGGAAGGCACTGTAAATGATAGCACTAAATCAGGAAATTTGTGACAGATTAATGTCCAAATTAACATCAGACTCAGTCATTAAGGCAGAGTCCCAGCGTTTGAGTCTATAGTTTCCGTTGGAATCTGTCCTCCTAAATCTCCCACACTCTACTGCATCTAAACAGGAATGAGATTCTCAGGGAAGAGTTTAGAGGGATGAGAATGAAAACAAACAACACTTATATCAATTACAAAGGACAAATAGAGAGGAGTAATGATGAAGCAGCTATCCCACGGAATAATAACAGAGAACATAGCATGCGTTCTTTTTCCTGAAGCAGGAGGCTCTTCCACTGATGATGTTTACTCGAACAAGGCTTGTTTAAAACAAACGGGAAGAGGCATAATAAACAGGCTCTGATGGGCCTGGATCCCTCGTGGAGGGAACATCGGAAGCAGGAAAGGGAAAAGAAGGAGCCACGTTAGTCTGCAGCGAACAGAAGTGATAGCCAGATTGCACAATTAATTGAATAATAATCATAAATCATGGTCGCAATTTTGACTTCTACGGTTAAATGAACATGATTAACTGTGATACTGACATTTAAAGTGCATGCTCTGCTCATACATAACTCTGAACATACTGTCAAAGACTCATACTGTAGATAAAAATCACTATCAACTTGGGCAAGTGTGACATTAGAAGGAAACAACTGAGTTGCTTTGCACAGAGAAAATAACAGAAGCATCTTGTGCACAGATAGCTTTTACTGTAGCCTGTATGCAAAGCATTTATGAGCATCTGCAAATTGTAGTGTTTATCAATAAGCAGATGTTCAGCAGAGTGAGGCATTTTTGTACAATCAGTTTTAAATATTGTCTCTAGTAAATGCACGAAATTCAAGTAAGGCAAAATCTTAAAGTCTCACACTGGCACGAAAACAGCACAGTACAGAAGTAAATGCAGTTCTATTTATTCAAATGTGTAAATGCAAAAAAACAGTGTTTTGTCCCTAAAACACTGAATAGCCTAGCTAACAACTGAATCTAAATGTCAATGAATTAAAGTGAAAGTAGGAATGAGCGTCATGGTTTAACGTTAAATCTGGAAAACAGAAATGATGAAAGAGATGCTTACTACTATATTTAAAATTACCATGTATTATTATCTAATTTAACTTATAATTAGGCCTGCACATAGGTGTTTTCACTTCTTATGGCTCATTAGACCTCTGCTCCGACTCTCACCTGAGTCCCAAGCATCACTTAGGCTCAGCCATAATAACGTAATGACAACAGCTATGTGGGTGCAGCCTGAGTGTACGGTTTTAATGAGTAAGTTTGGAGCCAAAAATGCACCTACAATGCAAATTTGGTCCCTATTCAGCACAATTTAAAAAACACAGACATTCCTGTAGTACAGTAAGAAAAGCACATGTATATTAGATGACATTAACAATGGATTAATTCCATTTAGTTGCTTCAGTTTCAGGGTTTTAGTATTGTGCATACTAGCTCGGACACTGTGAGCCATTATTTTGTTATCATTTGTAACACCTGTCTGCAATGAATAAAAGTCTTTTACATGACATTTCCAGCTTACATGCGAGTACAGGTGTACATTATCACCTGTGAACGGATAAATCTTTTGTTTAACTTGGAACTTATTTGCATGCATGTCGTTTTTGCTTCTCATATCAAGCAGTTCTTTCCCGGGTTAAATTGCAGCCTTTCATGGAGCAAGAAGTGCTCCAATTTGAGAGAAAATGCACTATTTTCCTGAGAAGTGTGACTCAGCTTCATGAACATGAAAAGCCAAGAAAAAAAGCAAGTAATTCAAGGAGAAATGGGGAAGCTCTTGGGTTTCCAGGGAACTTTTAAAAAATATTCACACCAAACCCACGAACACCTGTACTGCCTGATGGAGAACATCTTTTAACAGCAACAACGCACAACAAAAGCAATTCAGCAGTCAAATTTGGATGGATACAGTGAGAGGAAAATTGCTTTGCATTTTTACTGATTTAATCTTTAATCCCTACTACAAGCATGGAAAAGGGACGCTTGATCCAGACATATGGACGAGCAAATATTATGCTCCATGAAAAAGAACAACATCTAGTTTTTCCTTATGTAGGACACGGAGACAAAATAAAGCATCATGTTTCTAGACTAGTTTCTGGTATTAATCATGAAAGAAGCCAAATCATATACAAACGGCTGATCACAAGCTATTGTAGTGCCACTGAGTTGTCAGGATGGAAACTGCTGTCACAAAAATAAATTACACTTGGATACAAAACCAATATTGAAATGATACCACAGCAAAACCCTAAGACATACACAGGAAAATATGACAAACTATTTTAACAGTGTGCATGTAAAGCAGTGGAAGATATGAAAAGAATTATTGTAGCGCAGTGTGCTCATACATTTTCATATCCTATCAGACCCGGATGAACTCTTCATTATGACCCGCTCTTTACAGGTCACTCCACGCTACTGCCAATAAAGAGGTTAAAGCCTTGTGGGAGCAGTATATTAGTGCACATTTATAATCAGCCGCATTCACTAGTTCTGCAGGAGTTTAGTTGACCATTTAGAACTAGTGCCGTTGATATCTATGCTTGTGAGCACCTGATTTTTTTACAGCTTGCAGTAGCGCGAACGCTGAGTTGCTTTGGTAAGTTAGACATGGTGGCTCCCTCAGTTTAAGTTTCAAACTATTTTTATAGATGAGCTTTGTGGTGACTGTGGGCCCACCTTGACAGTCATCTGTTTGTGAAATAATGTCACATTTTGCTTTGTGCATCTACTTTGTGAGCAATGTAAGCAACAGTAGAAATCCACCGATCAGTGGCATGGCAGATTACTGGGGCTCATATTAAGCATTTCTATGATTATCAGTAAAATAAATGTGCTACTTAGGGTCTGATGCAGTCATCTCACAGCTCTGTCTGATTCGCTACATGTCACAGCCTATCTCATTTACAGAGCAAAATTTGCAGAGCGAAGCAGTTCCAGTGAATTAGCCAAGCTGTATTTCAAAGGTGAGTTAGCAGATGTTAAAAAAGTTGTAATAAACACCACAAGTGTACACAAATGCCCAAATAATTCACTTGGTGTTAGTGCAACTGGAACTTATTTTGCTGATGAAGCTTGGCTAAGACATCTGCTGTGCTGACGATTTCAGTCAATCAATCTCAGAATAAACAGAGAAGAGCCTTGTAATGCCACGTGACATGCAGGCGTCATGACTCATATCTGTTGTACATATACAGTAGTAGTAATTCAAAATATTACCATCAGTAATTGTCTTGATTACCAATAATCAGCCCTGGAAAACCATAGTGGTCAATCCCTAGTGGATAGTTTGCACTTGTTTATGCAGGCATGACTCCTGTTCTGCCCCCATGAAAGCTGGAGTAGGCTAATGCGAAAAGTAAAACAGTGGTTTGCATGCCTACTATGTCTGAAGAACGTGACAGCAGAGTGCCACAGACACAAACAAGCTTCTATTAAATCACTTTCATTCTTTTCTTTACGAATAACATAGGGGATAGTATAGCTTTTAATGGCAGGGTATTGCGGTATCTTTCTAGTATCAGTATAATGTGCAACACTAGGTGAAAATGACAATAATAGCATGTCTTCTTTGCTTTTTTCTCTTGCAATAAAATGGCAGTTAAGTGGAAGAGCTTGTCTGAACATGAAGCCTTCCCTCTGCATTCCCTCTCAGAACATGCACTCACTGTCCAAGTCTGACAAACACACTCACAGGGGAGGAGAAAATCATTATAAGTAACGAGAGAGGGGGATTCCATGGATTCCCGATGAGCCGTTAGCAAATGAGTATGTGCCGAAGCGTGAGTGGACATGCTAGTCTTCAGTGTCCGCTTGTGTCACTGTAGAGGAACTTCAGGAATTTCCTTTGTTGATACCCCCCTTTTCCCCACTGAGGAGGAGGAGGGAGGCACTTTCCCACACCACATATAGGCCTTTTCTCTGGGGGGGGAGCTGGAATAGTCACAGATAAACAGCACAGGAGGGAGAAAGGGGCCGTAGCTGGGTTGCAGCATGCACAATCACACTTACAGAGTCCTATTTCAGGCTGTGGACAGATTAAACACTGCTGTCAGTGTCTTTGGGATGCAGGATGAGGATAAAACACGAGACAGGCTCGCTGACAAACACAAAATGATGACTTAGGGATGACTTACGCATTGCAGTATGGTCTCTTCTCGAAGCCTTTGTAATTCTTCATGTTTAGAGTCATTTTGCAGACCTCGCAGCTGAAGCATCCTTTATGCCAATACTGTCAGAAACACAGAGGACATTGCAAGTTAAGGGAAGGAAAATTTGTGGCATTCATTTTACTTTTACCTGCATGCCAAACACAAAAACAACATGCACAGGAGTTGAATGAGTAAGGCATGGACATGGTGACTGTTAGGACTGGGTGAAAGGAAGGTGAAGCAATGTAGTTTTTGCACGCTGGCGCTGAACAGTTCCACAGACACTAACTTCCCCTTTGCTACCAAATCGTACGGTTACTATTTATAAGCAAACCGCTGAACTGGTGTGTGTGGCAAAGTTGGTGACAGACAAGCTTGTATTGTCACTATCGCCTCTATGCTCATGAATTTTCACACCTTGGATGTTAAGTTTGTGTTGTTTTCTATATATACACAACAATAGAGGTGCTGCCCTTTGGCTTTCTTTCCATCCATCTCTGCATGCTTCTTTAGCTCGTCTATCTATCTTTGTATGAAACTGCACCTATATCTCGGTCACCACCCTTTCTCCCTTTCTCCCACCCACTCGCCCTCTCGCCTCCTTCCCCTTCGCTCTCCTGGCACTGGGCTGATCTGCGGCCTGAGGGTTCAAAGAGGGATTGAGGGAGGGAGGATTGGAGGAAACATGAAAGGAAGGAGCTGGAGAAAGCAAGAGGAAGGGAGCAAGCAAAGGGGAGGGAGAGAGAAAACGCCAGAGTGAAGCAATGATCTGGCTTCTCCTGCTATCATCAAGGGACGGGAAGGGAGGAGTGCAAAGACACTGAGAGAGGAAAAAAAAGAATGGGAGAGAAAAGAAAGAGGGAGTCCTTATTAACATGGCCTCAAGGCACTCTGCCATCCCTCTCATTCTTTCACCCACTCTTTATCACTTTCCACACCAATTGCCCACACACAAAACACTAATCTTCCAAACAAACTGCACAGAAAAGCTGATTCAAAACACAGGATAAAACTACAGAAAGTGCAACATCATTTTCTGAGCATTTCTCTTTAAAAAACACATGCACATCGCTGATTTGATTCTACTTAGGGTAAAGGCGGGCATCACTGACAGAAACATTCATCATTTCCTCACATGTCGTGATACTGTCTGATAATGTAGCATGTGTTTCAGCTTTGATACACAGCTGGCAGTAAATCACAAAGACGTTGAGGTCTGCTGTCAGTAATCGCAGTCATGGCTATGTTATATATGGAAACATGACCAAACACAATGAGCTGTTCACTTCAGACTTTATCGAAAAACTAAAGAATAGCTTCAGGCTGTTTTTAAGAAAAGTCTTGTCTGTTCTGTCTGGATGGAAGAGACCACCCAGGGTGGTATGCACTGACAACGACCAAGTGTATGTATGTGTTTGACATCAGTGTTTGTAGCTGTGGGCAAGCAATATTGTACAGAGACATTCAAAAGACGAGGCTCCCAGTGGAAACCGGGCCTGGTCTCTGTTCAGTGGAGCTGTGATCCACAGCCAAACACACTGGGCCAAGCCTTCGAATGCAAACTCCTTATCCGGCTACAACCCAGTCGGGGCCTGAGGGAGTTGCAGATGGACACGTTGTGTTACTCTTTCCACTGCTCTGCCGCTTCATTGTTCTGGCCAGAACTGCAATGGCAAAATCCCTCTACAAACAACAACATTCTGCTGGCAGATTCCATTTCCTCTAGCTTCAGCTGATTTGCAGCTGTGGTGGCTGCCATCTTTGCATGTATACCGTCTGGTTCATCTGCTTACAATGCAGCAGCAGCACAGTATCACATTTTCAATTCCCAATCTTGCAGAAAACCAAAAACAGGAATAAACTGTTAAAGTGAAATCCTGAAGTGATAGCGCGAATGCTGAAGAATCAGGTGAGTCGATGAGCTCAGGCCGGACTTCGACACTTAGGTTGTTTCCCAGAGTAAATATTGGCCTTGGGTATATTCCAAAGCACAAGCTTGCTGAACGCAACAAACTATTCCTAAGCCTCGCCCAACCTGCTAACCCACATTCCAACAGGACAGCCCTCGTCACCCCCCACCTTCATATGGATAACACGACCCTCTCAGGTGACAGGTAACAGGCGGCTGCTCAAGCTGTTCAAACCAGACTGTCTCTTGGAAAGAAAAAAATCATAAGCAGGCAAATCTGAACGCAGGTGCTGAAAAGATCATGCTGCAACATTTGGAGGGAGTCAGGTGTTAACAGTTGCAGTATGAGGTGAATATTAAAACTTAAAGATATCAACAGATAAACCTCTTGAACCCCCAAATCCATGGGCAGGTTTGTATGGTGTGGTGTCTTTGAAAAATCACCATATTGCACTATTTGTCAAGGCCGGAATGTGTAAAAATCCAAAGAATGATCAGATTTTCAACTGTTGGATGGTCCTTAAACTAATCCTGTAAACTGTGCAGGTTGCATTTAATCAAATTGCTTTTTCTGCATGTCTCAGCTAAATAGTTGCCAATAATAAATAATTTACACTAACCGAGCTGTGCAAAAAGTAACAATTCCAGTTCTAGTTCAGTCAGAAAAATAACCAAACCCAAGCTTAAAATCATGATATTAATCAAAAACATGTTATTCTGCATGTCTTCATTTAAAGCAAATCATTTTAACTAACCAGATTCTATAAAAAAAAACAACTAAGAATTCTGTACTAATCTGCACAGATGAGAAACCATACGTGACTCCGCTGCAATGAACAATAACATGCCAAAAATTCAGAGATTGTTCGGCTACAAAAGAGCAGAAAGGAGACAAGTATGGAAATAACTCAAAAATGTCAGTAATAAATTCTCTATAGTATGTAGAGCCAGCATTTTTTTTTCCAGTATCGGAAACATCTGTGAACACTTGGAAAAATGTTGTACATGGCGATTCAAGTTTGCATTTTCAACTTTGTGCAATAAATAATCAAAGAAATTCTACTTTTTTTCACAGAAGACATTTCTGCATTCTCTCCATGTCTAACAATTGTTATGGTATTTCCATAAAGGTGCAGGACTCTATCTTCCAGTTAAAAATGAGCCCATATTGAGCAAAAATGTGACACCTAGAAACTGCTTGGGGATCACAGGGTTAAAGGACCACTTGGTTAACTTTAAATTTGATTCAGCCACCGCAGGCCTCTTCTATAGCTGTGAGGCCGGACACGCATTTATATTTATAATGTGCAGCAGTGGATGCAGGTTCCCACTGAAAAAAAAAATCAAATGGGCTCAGGGAGGTGAAATATAAAGACAAGTGGTCACTCGAGACACATTTAAGATGCATTCTAATCCTAGACACGACCAGTCATTTATCTCAGCTGAACCAAAATTACTGTACAGTCTATTACATCTAAGACTAAGACAAATCGATGCCAGTTGCAAAGAAAGGGACAGACTTGGGTGGCTGAGGCACATTTCAAATGTGTGTTATAGAGGCCATCCAGCAGTTAGCCTTGTCCAGCTCGAGGAAAACCTGACTCTTGGGTGCCAAGGCAGGATCTGGCAGTCAGCTGGAAAATGAGGACACTGCAGAGATGGAGCCCTAGAAATAAAACACCCATATAAAAAAAAAAAAAAAAAAACAGCTCTGTCTCCCTGCATCAGTGCAGCACAAGGACACATGTACGCCTATATGTATGAGTATTAACCATGCGTCTCAACATGAGTGTAGAGCCGCGCTGTATGTAGGTTACGTGTCTCGGCACATGATGCATGTGTGTCAGCGAGGGTCCAGAGCTCCAGACAACAGTAAAAAATGCTCAGTCAGCCTCACAGCTCTCTCAGTGAAATCCAAGTGGGCCTGGACAAAAACCCTGCAGCTATGGGAGGTCAACACAACTTTAGACAGCACACACAGAGGGACAGGTAGTGAGAGACTGACCAGAAGCATGCTCTCACACACAAACTAGAATCAGATAGGAGACAATTAAGTGTTGGGCTTAAGGCATTAAAATGCTGCTGGGATCAACCACTTCCTATGTCAGCATTAGCGTGTAATCTAAACAGGGCAGATTACTCACTTGCTTCTGGTCCAGTGACCACAGCAACAAATTCAGAAAACCATTGCCGTCATGTAATTTCAGTAGAAACATTGATTGGGAAAATACCTACTGAGTGACTAGTTGAGCAGACAAATAGCTTGGCAAAATTTTCTATCTGGATTAATTTCTGATAATATCATGCTATTTTTGGAAGAAAATATTAATATCTTTGCAATCTTCAACCCTCGTTAAATGGATTTGCACGGTCCAGTCCTCTGCTAATCGCCACATTAAGCATCAGATGAATTTAGTGCCTTGTTACACTGAAAGACATCTCGTGGGGCCCTGATGAAATGTTTTAGAACTCCTGGTTAAATCAGTAGCAATTAATTTCAATCTAAACAACTTTGTTGTTGCGCTTTTAGTGGTTCAGTAGGCAGTTTGAATTATGTTATGATGGCGCTTTCACTCCAATAGTGGCTAAATAAACCCAAGACAACACAAAGACACACATATACACACTACAGCAGCTCAGTGAGAGTGGAAGATTATTCCTGTATAAGACAGTACATGCCTAAAGACAAAGTGCCCACATCTGGCTGGTGCTAATAGCGGAAACTCATTAATCCATGCTGGTTAATTATTAGTCTACCTGATGCCATACATTGTACCCCAGCCCAGGGCTTTGTTGCTGGCCAGCAGGAAGACGGTGATTTGAGCAGACAGCCTATGGTAGACTAGGGTATGCAATTACCTACACTCCAGACTATGATGTGCACCGAGTAACACACACATACTTCCACCCAGCTAGGAGATTAAAATAATCCTTCCAGAAAGGATGAGAGATGAACACAGTTAAGGTGAAACGTCAAACACTTCTGCTTTGTCATAAATCATGTGCATAACAAATCGTGCAGCTCTGTTACGATGTCATGTTTTAAGGCTTGCCGAGGATAAACCTGTCTCTTTGCCACCTTTTCAATGAATCTTACTGTAAGGCGGTGCAGCAATGAGAAACTGGAATTTTTGTGCTGCTATAAGTAAAGCTGGTGACAGAAAACAAAACACTGGTTCCCTTTTCTGATTAAATGCTCAGACGAGAAGTACCTGGCCGTTCGCTGTTGAGTCAACACCTCAGGTGATTTTGTCTGTAATGTGCATTTGTGTCTGTGAGTCATGAAAAGGAGGTGACTGGTGGTGGCTGCACAGATTCCTCACCTCCTGTGGCATTTGGACAACATGAATCAGCTCTCAGAATAATCTGTCTAAATATAGGGCGGCAGACAAATTCCTCTCAAACTAAGGTTTGGGAAAAGTGTTCATAGCAAACAGACAATGTTCAACTCTTGCAGAATTACTATGTTGCTTGAGATTAAACTACAAATAGCAAATTGTTTATTGATTACATGCAGCAGACTGCTCTGTGAGCTAGAAAAAGTTGTGGTGATTTCTAACAAGAGCACTTCTTAATGTCATGTGTGTACATATAGGTATGGAGAGCATGCTATAATCCCTTTCATACAGTATGGACTGTACAGAGCTGCTCAACATGAATATATTCTGACCTTCAACCTCTTTATCTGGCAATTTCCTGAAATTGAAACAGCAGCACAATTGAAGCTCACATCTTAACCAGAAATCCTCCAGAGCAGCCAACTAACAGAGCAACCAAGTTGTTAAGTAACAGTGAAAATGGACACGGGTCAGCGAGGGAGTACAGAACTACAAAATGTGTCGGATACAGGCAGATAGTGAAGATAATCTGATTACTGCAACCACTTTAATAGGAACTGAACATTTGAGACTGTGTGAAAAGCAAGATAGCAGGCTGACTGTAAAAGCTTTCCATGACATGCTGATATAAAGGCAATACCCTCCCTGCTGGCTTCTGTCCATCCGCACTTCTTTTGGCTTTCTTTTCTACCAAAGGGCTGCTTTGTTTAGAGTGGGGTTGTGAATTACCTGTTAAACTTGGGAGTCCTGTGGGAGACAACATAAAAACTGTGTCTGATATGAGCAAACAGAAGAAAATCTCGCTGGCATTGAAACACTCATCAAGATGTTGTGACACTGCTAACATATTCACAAGCCAAAAACACATATCTAAGAGCCAAAGGCAATGTTTGTTTTTCCTACTTGGTTAATAAAAGATGAGCTGTCAGAACACAATGAAAGGTTTCTCACATTATTCATAGACATTTTTAAAAATACTTTTATAGCAGCTGATTTGCTACCCAGGGAACTGGGTTTACTACTTCATAATCTAAGGCATAATGACACATATGTCACAGTTAAACATTAATAAATCGCCTCAAAGTTGTAAGAAGACAGTGTTGCTTCACCTGCAGGTCGGGACAGGCTCTGTAATTCAGTCACAGAAAATGCAAACAGCATGTAACAACAGTAAGTACATAGAAACTCCAGCAGAGATGAGTGAACCACTCAACATGGATTCTAAAATTTATGCTGAAAATACACATTTCATGATTGCTCAACGTTGCTATTCATCTTAAAAGGATTCAAACAAATCATTTTTATTAACCCAGACATTGCATATTTGCTTGTTTGTGTCTAAAGCACTGGTAAATAAGAACACTTCCTTGTTACAACTTTCATTGGCTGCAGTTCAACAGCTGTCCTCAACTGAAGCTACAAAAAGCCAGTCTGATAGATATGAGCCTCGTACTCGAGCCAAATATGCATCTCTTACAGCCAGCAAGCATTTTTAGCTCTAAAGGCAAGCCAAATGAGAAGGCAAAACCGTTAGCAGCGAGAGCCTCGACCAAAATTCACTTCCTGCCTTTACATGTGCTCGGCTGCCCGCTCCTTCTGCCTGGCCCTGCCCTGCTAAACTGGAATGCAGCTGACAGACAAACAAGCCTCTGTGGCTTGGCCTCCAAAAAGGGAGGTATATTACAGAGGGAGATGTGTCAGGTAAAAGGTATTGGCCGAGAATACCAATGCAGCAGTGGCAGGAGCCTCGGCTCGGCTGCTTTCACCTGAGCTAGCCTAGCACACGGAAAAATCCTCAGCCAAAGCAGCCTCGGCTTGCTTAAAACAAACAAGAGTGGCTCAGAGAGGGGCAAGGAGAGGCTATTTTGGCATGCCTGAAGATGTGAGCGCTGATGCAGAATGGCAGCAAAGACAGACGGCAGGCTACCCTCCTGAGCTCGGTTCAGAGCTGGGAGATGCCACAGCAGGCCTCTGACAGAGCACGTTTTATGGGAGTGTCTGTCTGCTGGAATGCACTCTGCTTCAGGGCAGATTCCACAGCACATTCAGGCTGTACTTGTGGCAATCTGATTCCCCATCAATAACCAGCCTCACAACAGCATAACTTGTAATACAAGGTTAAACGTGCCTGCTAATCTTGGATTGTTGGTTGCATGAAGAAGGGGTTCTGGGGTGAATCAATCCCAGTTCAGGGCCCTTTGGGGAAAACATTAGTCACAACCATGCAGCAGAGAAGTAATGCATCCAGTCAGGAGCTGATGTTACTTTAGATAAAGTGCTTTGTGAGCTCTTTCTCCACGTTCCTCGCCTGTCAACGCCGACAGATAAGCACGTCTCAACAGGGATTGATTTTCAATAGCCATTCAGGTGTCCATTAGGCAAATTATCTACTTTGCCCCGAGCCCTGCGTTGGTAAAAAGATACATAAATATAACCACCCATGTGCCAAGCAAACAGACCCCACCCATGTGATGTTGGCTTTATCTGGTGGTAAAGGTACAGCCCAACTGATTGCAGCAATTTACAGTAAAAGCAACACATTATGGTCACCTTTAGCTCCACACAGATAAAGAAGGAGATGTGCAGCAGCATTGTTAACTCCAGTTGTAGTGAATTAGTGAGATCCAGATTCACTATGGGGATGAAATTGATGAGATTAGCAACACAGGGCTGAGATTAGGCGTCTGCTTTGACTGGAAACTGAACGAGGCTGCTCGTCTAATCATCCCTGATATAGATTAGCCAGAGAATTGGACAGAGACATGTCCAAATCAGTGTACTGAAAAGCACTAAAGACATTTTAAAAAGCAAAAAATGGGGCTATATTATTCTCTAAAGCAGATTGAAAGTCTTATACGTGTTAGCATTTGTAAAGAAAATAACTCAAAACACGTTTTCTAGAAAAAAAAATAACCGTTGGCTAACCAGTTTTCTTCAAAGCAGTGGTGCCAGCCAGGCCCAGACCAGGCTAGGCTGTCGGAAGACGCTAGTTTGTGGGGTGAAAAAAAATCACAACCTCGAGGCATTTTATTGATGAAGAATAAAAATTCTAGCTTCTTATAGTGGTTTTTTTTTTATCAACAAAAAGCGGAATTTGCGCTCCTCCGCGTTGTTGTGCCATCGCCTCCCAGACGTTAGCTAGCTGCTAGCATGCCTAGCTAGCGAATTACCTGTCCTGTTGGGGTGTTCGATTCATTCACAAAAACGGATGAAAGGTGTAGCTTTAGGAGAGAAGAAACACACCCGGGTGTGGTATAAAAGGAGGTTAGGCTATTGGGGTCGTTTTAGAACAGAAGCATAGAGAGTAAGGCGTTTTTTCGTGCTCTTACCTTGTCCAGACAATTCACTTTTTCCGTGGGGTAAACGACTAGATTACATCTGCCACACATCGGATTCATGTTGGAGGAATGCTCTTCTAGCTAGTTAGCGCAGAAAAAACCGCCGCTCGGAGCCGTCGAGTGTTCACTTGGGAAACTAGCTACAGGGTGCGATTGTGATCTGTGGCGGGGACAACACTAATCTAGTTGTAAATCCAGGAGGTTGTTGTTGTCGTTGTAGCCGCACAGCTGGCTGTCAGTCCACTAACCAGACGCGGAAAGCGCGCTCCCGCTGCCTTCCCCCCTCCTCCTCCTCGCTCCCTCCCTCCCTCCCTCCCTCCCTCCCTCCCTTCCTCCCTCGAGTGCGCGTGTCCGAGCAAAAAGGGAAGAGAAATAGTGTGGGAGGTTCGTTATTGTTTAGAAAAACTCGGAATAAATGGTTTCCAAGCAGCGAAGAACATCTGTGCATTGTGCATATTCATGAACTTGAGTCCACAGTGTTTGCAAGAAATCCTCCCTCTTGTGCATGTTCACGTCCTCCCTCTATCTGCTACTCCGCATAGCAAACTCATGCGATCATCTTTATTGCTGCAGGTTTTTGGGGCTTTACCAATCCGCTGCTGCTCTCAAATCACATTTTCACACATCTGCCACGTTCACTGCATGTCCTACTTCACGTCCAGGTGATGCACTTGGTTAGGCTGACACCTGCTGACAGAAAAGCTGTACTGTATCCTCCATGTACAGTCCCAAATGATGCTTCCCTCTTCCAAAATTTGATTTATAGTGGTTTATCGTGGCTGGAAATGACATGAACAAGTGATAATAGATGGTAAGACACTGTGCTAGACATGTTAATGATAGAGTTGTACTAAAAATTCCATTAAATTGTCAAGAAAATGCAGCTTCTACATGGGGGCTCATTTTAGTTCAGGGGCCACATGCAGCCCAATTTGATCTGAAGTGGGCCACATCAGTAAAATTAGAGCATAATAACCTATAAATAATGACAGCATCAAAATTTTCCCTTTGTTGTAGAACAAAAAAGTACAATTCTGAAAATGTTTACATTAAATGAATTATCTTTTTACAAAACACGAACAGCCTGAAATTTCTTAAGAAAATTAAGTGCAATTTCAACAATTATATGCCTCAGTTTATCATTTACACATGGGCATTACAAGTTAAAGATCACAGAGTATCTACAAAGGCACCAAACATTTAGTCACATGTCTCTGGAACTGCATGATATAGTATTTTACTTTATGATCAAAACAACTTGTCAAGATCTAGAAATTGCTTTAAATCTACAGTTTTACAAATTCAAAATTGGCAGTCAAAGTCTTTTAATGTCTGGATTGTACCCTCTGGCAGGCTGCTTTTAGCTCGCTGCCATATGTTTGACACCCCATGCTCGTTTCCATTCCACATAGTTCTAGTAATGTCTATCATGTTCTAGAGTCTTATAACACTATAAATTGAGCAAATTAGTTGCAAATTATGGTTAAAACCAAAGAGCTGCACATTGTGGAACTAAAGAGACATATCCAAGTGTTTTTAAGTGCCAGTGACCACAGTGCAAGAATAATTCAAAAGTATGAAGAGTTTCACACCAAGAAAAATCTCACAGGGCTTAGTAGGAAGCCAAAAATTACCCCTGTGCTGGCAAAAATGGTAGAAGCCAAGAAGAATTCAAGGATCAGCACTGAGAGCATCCTGATGAATGCGAGCAGTTCTGGTAGCAACATGTTGGATGCAGACCAAAGAGGATTTCACTTCTCCGAGACAGACACACAAAAGCTCTGCTGGACGAAGAAGAAAGCTTTTGCTCATCAGTTCTGAGTTTGGATGAGATGAAAATGTTTGGACACAAAGAAAGGAGAAAGCATTCAACCAAAAAAACACTATCCTCAAGGTCAAACATGGAGGAAATGTGATGCTTTGGGAGTGTTTTCGGTGGACTCATGAGAAAAGAGGACGACATTAAGATTGTGGAGGACAACATCAAGCATTTTGCAGAAAAGCACGTCCTTAGGTGTCCAACAAGACAAATATCTTAAACATAAAGCCAAAGAGGTCAACAAATGGCGAGCAGAAAACAAAATCAACATGTTGGAGTCGAGATCTGTCAAGAATCTGTTAGGAAGTCTTCCAAACTCAAAGGTCTGGAGATAATTGCAAAGAGGAGTGGAACAAAAGCTCAGTACAGACAGCTAGTTAGCAAATAAATTAACTGTTTGATAACTGTGATGGTCAATAAAGGCGTTGCCATTGATCACAGGTTAATTTGGATTTTTAGCAAACTTGGAAGAACATAAAAATAGCTAAAATGCATAATTATCATCTCTCACACAACTTACTATCTTTAGTGCCTTGTTTATGTCATTTCCAGCCACAAAAAGCATATTGATTAAAAAATAATCACTATAAATTAATGATTGGTATGGGTATGAATAACTTGAGACCAGTTATAGCAACAAATTTTTATGTCGAGCATCAAATAACATTAAAAAAACACCGCTGCAAGCTGGAGTTCTGATGAGGAACTGTGAGACATGTTTGTGTAAATCAAAAGGTGGAACTTAACAGTCAAAAGCAGCAGGAACTGAAAACGAGGCACATCCATGTCTTTATTCGCTTGATGTAAAACGGCACAATTTATGTGATTTTCTAAGTTTGGCAGCCTTGTGGCAACATTTCACAGTTTACTGCAGTCAAATCTGTTTCTTTTAAGGAGGGTGTACAGTCACCACTTCTCCCAGCAGAGATAAAAGTTCTGTTTCTTAGAACATTTAGCTATTCTCTACCCAACAATTTCATGTTTTTTTGCAATGATATCACAAACATTTAAAGAAACTTAATGTAACATTTTTTGGAATAGGATTTTTTTTGCACAAATGTACGTGTTTCCGCTCGAAAACTTCAACACGGTCCAGCTTCAACAATGCTGTCTTTTTCACGACCTTCTCCTTCCACTTCTGTGTAACCAGGCTGTTGCTTTTGAAACTTCAAGGAAGGCCAGTAGCTCTTACGTCGCTGGAAAGCATTTAAAAAATCATAAATATCATTTGATTTGGACATATGTCAAAAACATCTCGGTGCAGGTACTATTCAGTGCTCACCTGGATGAGGTAAAGTGGTGATGCAGCAGCAGGATGACAATTGATGTAAAGAGCAACAAGCACCAGAGCCAACAGTAACACCAGGGCAGCTGTGATTCCTGCTATCACTCCAGTGTTCGCCAGCCCTTCGCTTTTATTAGAAGAATCTGTTTTAACATCTAAATCCAAGAAACATGATTAAAGATCCATCTACAAAAGCTCAATCATAACGACTCCTACAAACAGAAGTGTAACTCACCGCCGCCAGTCTTGAATATACGGCGTTTAGTCTCATCTGAAAGAAAGTTTCCCACTTATTCCAATGCAGAATCGATTTTTATTGAGCAACACAATGAAATACTGGCTGCATCCTCACCATCACTTTCACAGCCTTTTTGTAGAGGAGTCAGAGCCGTCGTGTCCTCGATGTCTGGTGTGATGGAGGAATCAGTGGAGCTGTCGCCTCTGGAGTAATCCTCACAGGTCGCATCTTTGCTCTGCTTGTTTTCAGTACAATAAAACATGATTATGTAATAAGACACGTGAAAATATAAAACAAACAATAATTCTCGATGTCCAGCTGTACCTCTTCTGAGCAGTTATAATCCAGCCATTCTTGCCTGTGTCTATCCATGCCGTCTGAACACCTAGAACACAAGATAGATATAAAATCAGGTGTAAAACTGTTAAATTGTGGGTTTTTCAGAAGGTCCAACTTACCTCTGGAGGACATGACACCAACTACAACCAGACGTTTGATTGGAAGAGTGGCAGAGCTCGCAGCTGTCATGCATGAGGCAGGCTAAAAAAAGACAAACAGGTAAAGTTGTTGGAGTGTTTACGTATGGTAATATGCTGAATAATTTTGATGTCATGGGGGATTCACTTACTGGGCAGTGGAGTGAACTCAACAGCAGAATAGTTTGTGATCTTTGTGGTGTCTATCTCGACTCGATGGTATTCGTAGATGGTTTGCCGTGGGGAGCCTGGATGAAAGATATCGTGATTTAAAGGCAATACTAGCTGAAAGTTAATTATGGTTTTTGATGATAGGACTACAACATACAACATAAGTGAGCACACCACTGTGCAATGTCAATGTCAAATGATTCAAAATTGTATCACCTCTCAATAATTGCATTATTTCTAACCTAGTAAGTAGAGTACTTCCTCTTATGAACAACCCACAACAAATTCTCCAGAGAGTCTATATTGAAAATTCAGAACCCCAAAGTAGAAACTCAAGGCAACAAAAGTAAATAAATTGTGATCACTGACACACAAGTCAGAAAACCTATGTTAATGGAGACAAATCTGAGTACCACTGTGATTTCCAATCAGCCTTACTGCTAAAACATGGTTAGAAAATATTTAATTATAGAATTTTCTTCATTCTGACTGTCTCTATCTGCATGTCTGCACCATGGCTCCACTTGGAAAATAAATTGCCAGAGGAATTGAAAAATCTGCGAGACTTCAGAAGATGGCAAAGGTTACAAAATGATTGAGGACAAACTAAACTTGAAACACAGTTGCAGCAGCAATCAAGTTTAGAAGGAGCCAAAGTACCACTAATCAGAGTTGCAGTGGTGGTTCTGTAAAAATGAGATCAAGATAAATTTGTTCAACTCAGATGGAGTCCAGCATGTTGGTGTGAATCTGACCAGGACTACCACAGTGAATGCATAGTCCTGACAGTGAAGCACAGAGGAGGGGGTGTGATGATATGGGGCTGCATGAGTGCAAAAGGTTTTGGGGAGATGATATTTATAGATGCAGAAGGAATGTCTGTGGATAAAACAAAATACTAGTCGATTAGATGACTCCCAGCCTGCAGAAGCTTGAAGAAGAGGAATGTTGCAGTACGATAACAATCCAAAACACAAAATTACACAAGAGATTCTAAAAAATTGTGACGTAGTCTGTCACCTGACTCGAATCCAATAGAACACCTTTGGAATGTTTTAAAGAGAAAGACAGAGCAACACAACCCCTCCAATGAAAAGCAGCTACAAAAATAAGGAAGTATCTCTCTAAAAATTTGCTAATCTCCATGCTGATGAGGAGTCTGTCATTAAAAATAAAGATGAACATATGAATATTTAAAAAAAAAAAAAAGATTTGAATTTGTGATGTGTGGCCTTTATTTTTAATACAGTAAATCTAAACTGACTCCACATAAGAGCAAAACCTACCTTTTAACTGAGAAGTAATGTCTTTAGGATAAGTGAGACCATTTCTGCTAACCTGTTGACTGAGAAGAAGGTGACATGACCATGAAGGCATCAGACAAACCAGCCTTCACCGGATGCTCAGCTGAACCAATCACATCTAGTGACATCGGTATCTGGTAAACAGAAAAGAAGATCAATATATGCAGGCAAAAATACACGAGAGAACTACATGATCAGATTGAAGAAAGCTAGTAAAGAGATGTGTCGCACGTCTCGGTAGCTGAAAGTGATGGTTCCAGTTTTGTAAAGTGCAGCCTGGAATGTAAAAGCTCCGACCGACTCTCTGCCTGAGAGTCTGACCTGCTCCCACTGGATCACAAACACCTCACCTGAAGGAAAGAAAACCAACAGGAATCAGACAAATAATCACACAATCCCAGACACTAGAACCTGCTCAAATGTCACAAGGTTTTATACCGTTATCCAGGTATTGGACAGTGGACTCTTTAGAGAAGCTGGGGTCAAAATTGGCCATTAGAGGAGCGATGTACTGAGTCACCGTTAGCATACGGTGAGTAATGTCCCCCGTGAAGATAAACCCTGGAAGAGGCCAGATGGGAAAATATGTAAGAGCAACGTGTTACACAGCTAGAAACACCTCTACACTGTGGAAATATGCAGTAAAGGTCACTAGAACATCTGTTAGAAATTCAAACTGTACCTCCTGTTGCTATGGTAATCTGCCTCAGGTAATGGCCGTAAAAAGGAAAGTCAAATGACAGGGCGACCCTCTGCGAAGAGAGAAGACACACGGGGAAGGAGAGGGATTTAAATATACATTTATATGTCATTTTGAGAAAATTGAATGCACAATTTTCAAACTATTAATTATCCTGCAGAGCACAGAATTTCAATTGCACTGAATAGAATAAAGAAGCTGCAAAGGGCTTGCTTGGCTGGGAAAAAGGAAAACCTAAACCCTTGACCTCACATTAGATTTCGTGGTTGTACCTAATACCATGGCTGTTTTTGCTTCCTAATGAAGTAGTTTCACTGGCAGCAGAAGAATCTGTTTTTCTCCCAGGTGGAAGCAAACGGGCAGATCATGCAGAAGTTAATCCACTCGTAGCAGCTTTATTAAAGTCATATCAAACAGCAGCTTTACTTTTTTTTTTAGTTTTCCATCATTCTGATGATCCTATCAACATTTTGCAGTAAATATATAAATTAGGGGGCACCCGGATTTGAACCAGGGACCTCTTGATCTGCAGTCAAATGCTCTACCACTGAGCTATACCCCCACACGCTCATACTCAAAGCACATTGTTTGTTCAGTGACTGGACATTTGCAGAGTCTTTTTGCAAGCAGCCTGTTTGGGACTATTTTTTTCCCAGGAAGCCTGATGTCACTATTTTGCAGTACACCAGTTAAAACACAGACACAACTTGGCTGTGTAAAGGCAGACTGTTGACATTTCTGCGTGTCAACTTTCCAAAACAGATATTCTGACCCAAAACACTGATTCATTCTCCAACATTATCAGAATCAAAATCAACGGGGCCAACGGAACAGCTGACCTTTTCTGTAACGCCGATATAGATTACCTTCGAGTGCCAGTGTAGCTGCGTCAAAAATAAACCGAAGCCACCTGTCTTTTGATTTCCCAAAGCTGCAATCACATTTTTCTTCTCAGCTTTGTCCACTTACAGTCTGATCTGGGGAGTGATAAAATCAACAACTGCTGCTTCTCCAACTGTGACTGAATGTGTCTAGAAAGCACCAACCAGCAGGTCCACTTGGGTTTAGTTCATCAGTATTCAGTCTTGGTGGAGTTTTTCTTGTCTGATCCGTCACATCTTTCTGTATTAAAGTGAGCTGTATGTATTACACAGGTGTCAGGTGTTGGACAACAGCCTGGACAGGTGCTGACAAATGTTGTGTTACTTTACATTTCAGACTGAATTCCATCCTGACCAGCTCTCACATAAAATGTTAGGGGGGGAATTGTCAAGTTTTTCTCCTTTGACAGATGCAGAACTGTGAGTTTACAAGGGCAGAGAGACGTATAAACCCATATAAATCACCTCTCTATTTGCACTACAGAACTCAGAGGGTTTAAAGAACAATATGGGAGTGGAAGAAATTTGCGCTCACAAATGATAAGGGGCACCTGAACTCTTGAACTCTGCTGATAGAATGTTTGAAGCCCTATAGACTCTTATTTTATTTAGATGATGCAGAGAACGTGGAGCATTGAGGTTCCATGTCTCCCTAATGTGGATGATTTAGTTGGTGTTTAAAATTAACACCCCCCATGGTGGATGTCTTGAAAGGTTGTATGTTTGTTAAAAAGTTACATATTGTAGTTCATGTAAGCAGGGGGCACCCAGATTTGAACTGGGGACCTCTTGATCTGCAGTCAAATGCTCTACCACTGAGCTATACCCCCAAGACGAAATTAAAAGTCATTCTATCTAGAGAGAAAAATGACAGCGAGGAAATTTTCATATGTTAATGTATGGTGCAGGTGTGTTAAAAGACATATATATAAAATGAAAGACAATTTTTACAAGCTTTAAGGGTGACCAGGCTGAAAATATTACTCATATTAAGGTAGAACAATGCTTTGGTATGTTTTTTAGTCCAGACTTTTTGTTGCAAATCAAAAGACACAAAGTCTTACATGACAAATTAGAAGTAAGTGGAGCCAATCAAAGGGATTATTCACAACAGAAAGTAATAGAAATATTTACAGTGTGCAGGAATGTGCAAGTTGTAGGACAAAGTCATTTTTTCAGGAGACTCACTTCTTACTTTTGCTTATGAAGGCAGGACTGTAATGTCATGTAATTTTGTGTAATCCTTTGCCCATAGGAATAAGAAATTTAGTGTGTAGGGAGCATTGTTATTTAAAGATGTATGGATCTTTAGTCTCACTTCATTACAATTTTTTATTAGATAAAATGAACAACTTGTAGCACTGCAGTTTCATCTGTCCCTATTGTAGATTACATCAGGAGGTAATTAAAGCAGATTTTCCCCATTGGGGACGCTATATTTCCAGGGATAAATCATACTCAACACACTTGTATAAGCAGGGGGCAACCAGATTTGAACTGGGGACCTCTTGATCTGCAGTCAAATGCTCTACCACTGAGCTATACCCCCTACAGCAACTTACAATACTCATTCTTTTAAGAGAGAAAAATGATTGCGTGGACATATTCATATGTTACAGTATGGTTTAGGTATCTTCCTTTAAATAACAAAGACGTTTGGCTGAGAATATTACTCATATTAAGGTGGAACAATGTTTTGTTTTGCTTTTGTGTTTTCTGTAAATTGCTGTATCAGAATCCATCTTTTTGCAAAGTAGGTTTTCACATATGAGGAATTTGGTGCCAAGAAGGTCCTTTTTAAAGGACAAAAAGATTTTTTAAAAAGCAAGTTCCATGTCTCTCTACTGTGAATGATTTAGTTGGTGTTTAAAATTGACATCCCCCATGGTGGATGTCTTGAAGGGTTTTGTATTTAGCAATAAATTATATGTTGTAGCTTATGTGAGCAGGGGGCACCCAGATTTGAACTGGGGACCTCTTGATCTGCAGTCAAATGCTCTACCACTGAGCTATACCCCCTACAGCACTTTGGACCAATAGATGGTTTTGTAAACTTCACATAAATTCAGTTTTTGTTTTTTTTTCATTGGTGACTTGTGCATTTAATCCTAAGACTCACCACAGCCTGCTTGTATGAGTTTGACAGGATGCCGTGGACTCTGACTTGGCCGTGCCGGACGTCACTCATGTCTACCCAGAGGTCTTGTGTTCGCTGATCCTCAGGGCCGAAGCTTCGCCACGTGTAATACTTGCCAGAATCCTCCTTCCAGACAGAAAAACACACGGGTTGTAAAGGCATAGCATGTATTCAGGGAGTGTGAGAGAACATGGTTAAATCATATGTTGATGCTTCTCCAAGCGAGTGGAGAGGAGTGAATGTGTCTTTTCCAAAAGAGGGCAGTGTTTAACTCCAACTAAAACAAACACATCACAGCAAACACCACAAACCGGTGCAGTCAGAAGACACAGTGCGGTGCAGGACTCACCACGACTCGTGTCATGTTGTCTGGCAGGGTGCTGATGGTCAGTCCTCCACCCTGGACGGCCCTGCTGGTCCGGCTGTGGCCAGAGGACGACCTATGGGCTGGATGCTCACCTCCAGTTGACTCCCCATGCTGCTGTGAGATCACACTGTACCAGCCATCTGTCCACAATAATGCACATCAGTTTAACCTGCTGTTCTTCTTACTATGTGTATATGCAATGACTGAAGTTACAGTGCCTATAAAAATGTTTACACCCTTGGAAGTTTTCTCCTTTAACTGCTTTTCTAAGATGAAATCATGCTCAGTTTGGCTTTTTTGACAGTAACTTGCAAAAAAGGTTCCGTCTTGTCAAAGAGAAAACAGATTTCAACATGTCAGTTAATTAAAAATATGAAACGGAAAATAAATAATTGCATTAGTATTTAGTCGATGCACAAATGCACTCATTTGACATTTTTCATTGAAAGATATTACTTAGTAGAAATCTGCTGTCACTTTGACGTGAAAGAATCTTTTTTGGTGTATGTGATGCGATGATAGAAGTTACAGTGTATACAAAAGGTATTTATTGCTTTAATAACATTAAATCTGAGTATTTAATTTACTTTTTTTAAACAAAAAATTCTAAATAAAACTTCTTTCATGTCAAAGTGAAAACAGATTTCTAACTAATATCAATTAATAAAAAATATAAAACCTAAAATAAGTCATTGCATCAGTATTTAGTAGATGCACATATGCACTTAGTTTATATTAAAATAAATAAAATCAAAAATAATTAACTGCATCAGAATTCAGTTGATGCACATTTGCAATTATTTTACATTAAAACAAGTAAAATAGAAAACCTAAAATATGTAACTGCATCAGTATTTAGTAGATGCACCTTTACAATTATTTTATATTAAAATAAATATAAAACCTAAAATAAGTCCAGCACCTTTGCAATATTTTACATTTTTCATTAATTAATATTATGACATGAAAGAGTCTTCTTTTTTGGTACATTTTTGTCAAAAAGCCAAATTAAATTGATTAAATGTTAAGTAGAAATAAAAAAAGAAAACTTCCAAGGGAGGTAAATGTTTTTTGATAAGCACTGTATGAAGCATTTCAAGTAGAAATTCCAGCACTTTCATTCTAAGAATTTCAAGAATAGAAAGCACAACATTTGGGAAACATTTCAGATGTTTACACTTGCGGCTTCATGCTTAGACAACGAGAAAAATGAAAAATTGCATGTTGCTTTGGCAATACTCAATGTTAGCCTTGAGAATTAAAGTCATTGTTGAATGAAGGCAAAAACAATACAAACTGCATTTACTGATGCTCAGAGGAAACTGTCAGGCCATACAAACAAAGTGAACCATATGTGGTAAGCAAACTGGGGTAGGTAGACCGTGTTTTAAAGTTTGGGGGTGTTTTAATTGACGATTTGTCTTTCTTTCAAGCCACATATTCCTGTTGATGTTAGATGTTTATTTAAGCAGCGTGCTGTCATTTTTCATGGAGCGTGGAAAATGCATGTCGAGTGATATGTTTATACCGACAATGGATGTAGACCTGTGGATGTTTTTGTCCTTGCACAACCTCAGAGGTTGATGCAGCTGTACATTTGAAGCCACACGAGGGAAAATACCTTGACTGACCTCCCAAGAGTCTTTTCTGGTGACGTTCAAGAATAAGCGTATTTTTGTTAATCTAAGGAACTAGCAAAAGATGAATAATTACTCTATTAAATGCTGACTGAAATAAGAATCTAACTAACCAGCACTTTTGCAAACAAAGTTAAAGTGCACCCTTATGCAAGATAAAAATGATCTAAGAATACATAATTAATAGATTATTCAGGAAGAGTGCAATTTCAGCATATATGTGGTTCTCACGACACAAACCTGCACCACCCTGTGTTACAAATGCAAAAACAAGTGTAAGTTTCAAGCAGATTTTCATAACAATTTACAGTTAGGCTGAGATTTTTCCAATTCCACTTCTGTTTCCACTTAAGTTGGTTGACAAAAAAAAAGTTGGTGTGCATATTAGAAAAAAAGAGTTAAGGTTTCATAATGAGAGACAAATGTAAGTGTACATGACCAGCATTAATGATGGTGTCCTTATTTTGGAGGTATTTCAAATGACGCAACCAACCTGACTCAGACCTCAGTTAAACATGTCTTCTAAGTTTACTACATTAAAAATACAGCCCCACAGCAGGATAGTAGGAACTCAAGCAAAAAATAATGCAACAAAAGTCCGTGCAGCTATCATTACTGATATTTAACCCCCTTTTCAATGATAGACTCAATCCTCCTCAGCATAGAGGATGCTCTGCCATTCTCCAGAGAATATTTCTTTCAACCGCTATTTGCTGGAGGGGTTGTGTTGCTCTACACTTCCCTTTTAAATACCCCAAAGATGCTCTGTTGGATTCAGGTCAGGCCATATACTTATCCAGGGCTCAATTTTAACTTTTTTGCTTCTTTACAAACTATTACAAACATCTTTTGCACTCATGCAGCCCCATATCATCACTCTCCCACCTCTGTGCTTCACTGTCAGGACTATGCATTCTATGTGGTAGTCCTGGCATGCTGGACTCTATTTAAGCCCAGAAAATGTATCTTAATCTCCTTTCTCCAAAGAATGTGCTCTTATAAATCATCAGGCTTCTTCCCACATTCTTTGGCAAAGTTTCATTTTATAATTTTGTGCCGAACAGCGTGTAAGCGTTGATGCAATGCACTGTCCTTCCCATTGTCTGAACTGCAGCAGACACTGATTTCCATTGATAAACCCTGTGCAAAGTCTGATGCACTTGCCTGTCGGTTTTTCAAAGTTACATTATCCAAATAGTTCAATATCGGTGGCATCAATTTAGGAGGATAGCCACTACAGCCCTGATTAGTGGTACTAGTGGTCACCAGTCCTTGGGAAGACTCACAGTCAGTTTTTTCATTCTCTTTTGGCAGTTCTTTTAGCCATGATGTAAGCATGCACAGCACATAGGCACATAGGTCCAAACAATAGATAGATAGATAGATAGATAGATAGATAGATAGATAGATAGATAGATAGATAGATAGACAGGTAGACAGATAGATAGACAGACAGATAGACAGATAGACAGATAGACAGACAGATAGATAGATAGATAGATAGATAGATAGATAGATAGATAGATAGATAGATAGATAGATAGATAGATAGATAGATAGATAGATAGATAGATAGATAAATGCAGATAGACTGGAAATTAGACAATTAGAAAGTTTTGCTTCAAGGATTACAGATTTTATTGCTTGTGCATCAGTGATCATTTTCACTATAGACTTAAAAAGTGTTCATGATTGTTTATAGGAGAAAATGTTGAAGTGCTTAACTTATAAATAATGCAGGTATTGACGGGTGATTTAATTTTGAATCATTTGATATTTAAGTGATATTACACAAAGTTGTACTCGTTTCTGTGCTGTACGGATCTTTCAATCTTTTCGGATCATTACGGTAAACGGTTGCTGATTGCGCCTTTTCTACCCCCTTTACGGCACTCCGCAGCCTATACAAGCCGGCGGCAGCGAATCTTTTTCGCGGGGACTCTCGACTAACCCTAGTTTATGGTCACCTCCTGTTCTTATCGTTTGTTATTTTCTGTTCCTGGCTTTAACAAACTACAGGAGGCTTTGAAGCAGCGCTGGACACGTCTCGGAACCAAAAAAAAGCCAGGATCACCTCCCTGCCCATTGTGCTCAATGTCCCGACTGAAACACCGTGAATATCAGGCAATGGTCAGCTCGGCTGCCGCGAAGAGTTCGTCTCTGTTGCCCCGGTGTTTTCATGGAGGGAATCTGTTCATTTGAGCATAGTAAACCTGAGCAGGGTCACTCTGTTGGACATCCAGTGGTCCGATTAGACAGCCTAAGCTCAAACAAACGCTGATCTGACATTAAGAGTTGGTTATTTTCACTGCAACCGCATTGACATGCCTGTGCATGTCCTGTGGTTCATGTTAATGCTAGTTAACCTCGCTTGCAAAACTACTACTCTGTCTTCAGAAGCTAATGTCCTCCCAAACATGCTGTATTCTACCTTCAAACTCTGGCTAACCACTATCTGACATTCAGAGGTGGTTATTTTAGCTGTATCCATGGTTGTGCTTGTCCCGCAGTTCACGCTAATGCTAGCTAGCCTAGCTAGCAACATACAGCTACTCCGCCCCCAGGAGCTAATGTCCTCATAAACAGGTCGCATTCTACATTCAAACTCTACTTAACCACTATTTGACATTCAGAGGTGGCTATTTTTACCCTTTCACTGGTCTGTATTAGTTCTCCAGTTCATGCTAATGCTAGATAACCTAGCTAGCAACACAGCTAGTCCGCCTCCAGGAGCTAATGTCCTACCAAACAGACTAAATTGTACCCTCAAACTGTTTAACCACTATCTAACATTCAGATTGGGTTATTTTACCTTCTTATTTCACATAGTACCCTTTTCTTAGTGTGTATATTACTTACTGTGTATTTTATGGTGTTGGTAACTTTATTGTTTCTGCTGTAACAACCAAATTTCCCCTCGGGGATTAATAAAGTATTTCTATTTTAACCATGCTTGTCCTGCAGTTCATGCTAATGCTAGCTAAAAACACAGCTACTCCACCCCCGGCAGTTAATATCCTCCTACACAGGCTGTATTCTACCCTGAAACTCCGGTTAACCACTAAAATGTGAGTAGTTGTCTCAAACATTGAGATAAACAAGTTGCAGTTGCATTTAAAAGTTAATATGGAGTTAGTAGTGGGATGAAATCGCAAGATTAGCAGCAGTACAAGCTAGATTTTGGCCTATTAGGCTTGCATTACTTGTGCATTAATTAGACAGTGGCAGCACTTCAGGAATAGATTTAAAAACAACATACTGTATAGTTTTATATTGTACTTGCTTTTTCCGCTAAACTTCAAACCTCAGCTATTTCATTTAGGCTTTCAAGCCCAGTTAAGGAGGGCAGGAAACTTTTATTGCAAAGTTGGCGTGTTGGCTGCATTTGGTCTGAAAAACATATTACTATCCAAGATATTCTACCTTGTTTCTCCAATGAGCTAAAGCCACCTGTTGGAGGTGTTTGCTCCATCTCTTGACTTGTACACCTGAGTTGAATAAGCTGTAATCACATCAAACTCCCATGTAGTGTGTTAGTTTTGTGCATCAACATCCTGTGCCAAAAAAAAGTCAGCCTGCTTTAGTTTTGAACCAACCTGTGTTAAATGTTCAATGCAAAACAACCGAGGTAAAGTTAGATGAGAATAAAAATTTTAAAGTCAGATCCTGAGGTTTGCAAATACGAGTTTGAACAAACCTAAATGCAGAACACAAATTGCCCTTTCAGTTGCATTGTTATGATCAGAGAAAAGTTTATTCTGAGCCAGCTGTGCACACAAGTTTTCAAGCTGTTCAACTGGTGAGAAATTGTTGATCACTGATTGAATCCACACTCGTCAGTTGTGGCTTTAAGGGCCAATGATCACACAATGTGAACAATCCACAGACACTACAAAAGTCCACCTTAAAATGCAGCTTTATTCAAATAAAACGATGTAGCAGATGGGAAGAGAATGATGA
Organism: Amphiprion ocellaris; assembly: GCF_022539595.1. NCBI lineage: Eukaryota > Metazoa > Chordata > Actinopteri > Pomacentridae > Amphiprion > Amphiprion ocellaris. The sequence continues at coordinate 12,889,464 of NC_072784.1, read as the reverse complement.
GAACAGGCTGTTGGCATGCTGGATGCTGATATTTTAGCGAAGGCCATAGCCAGAATGTCCCCAAATTCACTGTTTATCATCTAAGAAATTATCTGAGACTTCTCTGAATGGACATACTGGGCTAAGTGATCCTAAAATGTCCTTCAGTTTTACCAAGCCCTTCAGATAAAGTCAGACATTTCATCTCAAACAGCATCAACAAGCTTGTTAATTCTCTGCAACCCCACTCTTCATCTGCCCATGATCATTTCCAGCATACTTGGTTGTTTCATGACGTCCATTCTGTTGTAGAGATGCTGTGTTGCAACTCTTTTCTTTCGTTAAGAATAATAAATTGAATTTAATAAAAATAGTACATGCTGTCCTTATTTTCTTTGTTCAATGCACTTTTGTTTTTGATGCACTGCATGGGAGGAAACCTTATTTGACTCAGGTGTACAAGACAATAGTTGGCTTTAGCTTATTAGAGGAACAAGGCACAATAAATTGGCTGGAAATGTATTGTTGTGTATGCCAAATGCTACTTAGAAGTTCTGGAAACTTAATTGAAATGACTGATGTTTAAGTGATTAAATAGGGTGTGTGGAGGCGATCAGAGACACCTGAACATGATGAGTGATGTCTTTTCATAATCTGTTATGTCTAATACAGTGCACGCTATGTGTTACAGTGTGGGTTTAGTTACAAGGTGGATTTCATTTTCATTGTGCAACCATACTTCACACACCCTGTTTGACCTACAGTGCACACTTGTGCCAGGAAAATGTTTAAAACTTAGGAGGAGTCCCATTTAAAAACATATCCCATTTTAACTTCATTGTTTTGCATTAAGCATTTAACATATGTTGCCTCAAAACTACAATAATGTGACTTGTTTATGTCTTGATGTTGACCCACAGCACTAATTTAAACAATTTATTTGTTGGAACTGCAGGAAATTCTTCAACAGTTGGCTTTAGCTTAATAGAGGAAAGAAAATAGATACTTTTGCATATTGTAAAAGTTTATACTGGATCAAATACAAGTTCCAATGAACAAATTGTCTTGAAAAATAAATCTATTTTAATTTTGAAACAATCTATGTTAAATTCTTAATGCAAAACTGGAAAAAAAAAAACAAAAAATGAAAGTGGGATGAGGAGAAATATTTTTGAAGTTGGATCCTGAGGTCTGCAAAACTTCCTAACTTTGACATAATTTACTGCCTGGATGAGAGTGTACTGTAACCCAAACAGAGCGTGAAAATTATGGCTTCACAGTGAAAATTAACTCCAACTCGAACCAAACCCACTTTATAACACGCGACATGTAGTGTGTTGGTCCCAAGTAGATTATGCAAAGACAGCATGCTTAGTTTGCAGGTGTTTGTGATCAACCGACCATCTCTTTGAGTATTTTAAACCCATTCAAGCCCAGTTAAAGATGATAAGACCTTCCTCGCAAGCAGCCGTATCTCCCACTCTTCTACTTCTGATTAATGAGAGAATCAACAGACCAGAACTTAATCCTTCCTTTGTGCACTTTTGTAGATGTTAAACAGAAAGCACTCGTCTTAATAGCAAAAAAAAAAAAAAAAAGGCTAAAAAACCCGCCAAGAAAACCAGTTGTAGAAAATTACATCTGACATTTTGAAGTTGGCCACATTTCCGTGAACCTCTAAAGCTGGTTCTGATTTGTGCCAGTGCAGCTCCTCTTCTGCCAGTGAAATGTTAGTTGACGTTGGTTTGATGCCTTCAGTGTGGGAGGAGAACTCGGGCCTGCCGGTCGCTCGGCTTCGTCCGGTGCCAAACCCCCAGAGTTCAGACTGTGTGGGACATTGGCTGCTTCGAACATCCGCACAGTTACAACGCTGATGTCTTCCACAGCCATCACAACTACAATGCATCATTTAACAAGTTTTCTGAAGTGACAACCCAAACGTCCTGACCTCATGGGGTGCTTCATGAGTGTTTCTCCCTCCGCCCTTTGATTCAATTAGCTGCTGCGTCAGTGCGTTCGTGGCAGCTCATATATTAAACCTCAGACGTGTGATTGTTGATCCGCCCTGCTGTGGCATCTATGAGGTAAGAGGAGAAACGACGCGTGTTGAGGAGATAAACATATTCTGCTTTAAGCTGGAAGGAGTGCTGAATATGAAGTTATGACTTAGAATATCTTCTCAGGTCATCGCTCCCCCTCTAAGCTGTGTTACTGAATCCACTGGCAGACAATCAAATCACAAAATGGGAGTCAGATTCTTTAGGGTGAAACTGACAACAACTAGCTTTCCAATTATTCTTTCCAATATAAATTATTTACTGCATAGAAAAATAACCCAACCTCTGCTCCTGCTGCTGGGTATCTAACAATGTTTCTTGGAATGCATATAAAATAGGACATTATATAGTGAAAAAAATGCACCAGACTGCAACCTCTTGTTCAAACCTACATTAGATTGTTGGAAAATGAGCATAAATACCTACAAAGAAGAGTAAATGTGGTACGGATATTGTACGATTTCAACATTTTTAATCTTTTAGTTTCTTTTGAAATAAGTTTAGGTACTTTTAAGTCACTGCAAAAGTGCTTGCAACTATGCAAATTATGGCACAAAGATAAAAGCTTATTTAATAAATACAGTTTATTTCTTTATATGAAGGAATCTGCATGTGTTTGTATGCCTGTTGTTCAATTTTCTTGACAGCTCTTCATCCAATTTACTTCAAACTTGGCGTTTGGTTTGCAAGAGGCCTGAGAAAGAGCAGTGTTGAGTTTGAAACCAGTGTGTTTGTGTGTCTGTTCTTTGCTTTTGTTGACAACCAATCATCCGTTATACTTTGGCAGTTATGTTGCAGGAAGCCTGAGAACATGCTGTGTTAAGTTTGAAACCATTAGGATAAAAAGTGGTTGCATTTTTGGGGGTCTTTTTGGGGACCTCAGGAAGCCTTTGGCTACCCGGGGAGCCCTTTTTCTAGGCAACATCAAAGGTAAATGTAGAACATCATACATAGAAATTGGCAGAACTACTATTATTAATAGTCTGTTCAACCATCAACACTGAATTAGAATCACTTAAAGTTGTTTGACTGATTAAAATGGTGAGTTTACGTGTAGAAGTTTTCATACAAGTAACAGTTAAACATGTCATATAGTGCCTACAAAGCAGTTTAATTTATTGTCTATCATAAAATACATCCCAAAATTGTATAAAAAGAGAAGTTTAAGTAATAAATACAAGTTAATTCTGTATTTATTGAACTGTAAATGACAAATTTCTGTGTGTTCGTGTGTCTGTTCTTCACTTTTGTTGACATCCCATCATCCGCTGTACTTTAAATTTGGCAGTTGTGTGGCAGGACGCCTGAGAAAATGCAGTGTTGAGTTTGAATCATTATAATAAAGGGAGGTTTTTGTTTATTCTATTATTATTATATTTATTATTTTGTGGGGTCTCAGTGGGCCTTAGGGTGGAGCCTACGCTGTCCCTTTTGCTAGGCAATGTCAAATAAGGGTATTGTGCAATGCCACGGGATTACATCACATTAAAAGCAGAACTAGCATCGTCAGTAACTGAGATAGGATTGCTTACATTTCTATGCAGTGATTTTGTGTTCAGAAGTTTGAAGTTTTCCACAGAAACAACAGTGAAATGTGTCATATATTCCATGCAAAGCACATTAATTTAACGTCCGTGTCATAAAATGCATCCCCAAACAAAAGACTCCATTGCAAATGGGGGAGGATTTCAGTAGAATACCTAAGTGGTGAATCAATATCAAGATTTGTTTTGTGCATCTGCACCCCTTCCTTTGGGGAGAAAGTGCAGGGTGGTGCCTCGGTTAGATGATAATCCCTAAGAATAGATAATGGCCTCAGCTTGTGAGCAGCCAACCTTTAGCTGCTGCAGCGAGCCAGCATGGTGTTGGTGAGTCAGAAAATTAAAACGATGTTTTGGGATAAAACCACACCTGGCCCGGAATATAGATGAGGTTTAGACCAAGTTTGCAAAGATTTTAAAAGTTTAAGGCAATAAAGATGACGAGCGTATCCAAAAGAGCCGAGAGGTAAAAGAGGAAATCTGCTGAGGGCATGAACGGGCAGATGTCCTGGATGGAAATCTGACCTCTGCCCACTCGTTTAGGAGCTACCAAACCTCAACATTTGGCTGCCTGTTGCTGCCGTGGTCAGCTCTGAGTGGTCAGAGAGGACACTCCCTTCCTGAGCAGAGGCTGGAGGAGCTGGCATGGACTCTGAATATCACCCACAATGACCAGCCACTCGTATAGTTCATTTCAAGCAGTGTGGCACAGTTGCAGATGTGCCGTTTCCCAGTGTTATTCCACTGCAGTAAGTTCTGCTGAGAACCAAGTCAACTTTGTTTTGATAGTTAAGAAAGAATGACTTACTGGAAGCTGATAGCTGGTTTCTCTCTCTGTATGTATTTTGGCCAGAAACTGAACTGCTGATATGTTTCAGCAGCAATTATTATGAGTTTTAATGCTTTCAGAGGAGCCTCCTTTAATAAGAAATCTTTAAAAAAATGCCAAATGCAATAGATAACATTTCTTAAAAGGCGCAGCATTCTTTGGTCAAGTCTTGGTACTACACAAAGCACCGATCGTCTCACTTTTCTCCTCTTATTAAGAAAACAAATCTCTGCAGTGGAATAGACAACAAAAATATTTCTGCTTATAATTGTCTTGTAAGACAAATAAAAGGAAATGGTCAACACTATTCTATCATTTTAACATTTTTGTTTCTGGCTTTCAGCAAACTACACTGATAAAATGATAGTGTATTTTAAAACAGTTTCTTACGCAAATTTTTTTTTTTTTAAAAAGTTGATTTTACAGATTTTTACTGTTTTGCTAAATAATACCAAGTAAAATCACTGTAACAGGTATTAATTTTGTATATTTACAGTAAAAAACAAAACAAAAAACATGCCAAAACTGAATAAATAAATAATACCCACATTAAAAAAGTTTAAAAAGCAAAAAAAATTGGTATTTTACTGATATTTGCTGTTGTTTAAAAATCATGCATAACAAGCATTAAAGAAATAAAAATTTTTTTTTACAGATTTATTCTGTTTTGTTAAATTACAGCTATTATCTAGTTAAAATGACAGAAAATAAGACTTTAAAAAGCTATATTTTCACAAATAACCATTTCTTCTTTTGCAGGGTGTGACTGCAAAATGAGATCATTTTAATGAATTTAAATGAGCTAGATATATCAATTTTTCATTTACTTTCATTTTATTTGCTGTTATTGTCACCATTTTTTACAGTTTTTGAACATTATAGCTTTTAGCAGCTTTTTCATCTTTTTATTTTATTTCTTATTTTTTGCATTTTTATTTATTCTTTACAGTGTAAAGGAGGTTTATGAGTAGAGCCAGAAACATCTCTGAACAAATAAAGCCATGATAATCACCTCATCATTCTTAGTCTTCCTGTCAGAAAAAAACATTAATATACCGCCCTGGTCCGTCTGGCTGCTTTCATGCAGGGAGTTTCTTCAGACTCTAAAATTACACAGCTTTACTTTATTTTAATAAACTAAAATTATTTTACAGATATTTGCCAGTATTTTGAACATTACAGTATTCATCTGCGTTTTTTTAAAATATTTTTTTCCTGATGGCCTTGCTGCCATATTTTCACAATTTTTTCCCGGATTTTTTAATTACATTTTTTTTTACAGTGCACCTCTAACCAAATCCACATGGCAACACATATTATTTACTATATTGGTCCCAAACAAGACATGACAAAGTAAAATGGTCACTTTCGGTGTTTCTGACCTTCTTAGAGTCTCCTCTTTGGGTATTTTAACATCAGTCATTACATTTCCATTTTCAATCCTAATTCTGGACAGCAGATGGTTTCCTTGCATGCAGACATACATATGTCCATGCAGACATACTGGCAACTCCCTCAAATGCAATTGATAACACCCCTCTAAGGCTGCAACCTCTCACAAAGAGCTACAAAGACAAGAGACAAGTGTTTGTTCAAGTCCAGTTACGACAACAAAAGTGTGCTTGCGTCACCGTTGTTCTGTGAAGAGACAAAGAGATTATTTCTGCTTCTCACTGCCTGATAAGGCAAATGAATGAAGGAGATGAGTACAGGCCAAAGCTATTTCCCACACAAATGCTGTTCCAAATTACCACGTAATTCAAAGAATAAGATGCTGCTCAGCTGTTGGCAGATAACCGTCTTCTTTTGTCCTGCCACTTTCCTAAAACACGTTTTCCTGTTACAAGTCAAATTGCACATGACTGATGTGAAATAAGAGTCACTCTGGGATTCACAAATGAAAACATCCCATCAGTGATTCAGTCTTACAAAACAATACACTTCACTTTGTTTCCCGTTTTCTGAGTTTATGCTCTGAAATGTCTAGATCTGCTTCAGGCTATTTGTTGAGCAAACTTTTTAGAGACGGGATGCCAAACACTGAGGTCAACACTAGGTACACAGTTTAGTTTCTGTGTTTTTACAGTCATTTAAAAAAAAAAACAACCCTGATCAGTATGTAAATATTAAGCCGATAAGAGTAAATGAAAAAGTAAAGGAGGATTATGTGAGGTCAGCACCGACAGCTGACCTCTTATGTTGCAAGCACATATCTCACAGCATGTTCATCTGCAACACATTTCCTTATGCAGAGGAGCTCAGCAGGAGTAGATGGATGATTTAACTCTCTGGTTTAGTGCAACAGCATTTCAGATGGGCCTGTATCTCCTCCATAAGCAGCTGTTTCTGGTCACCGGTGGGCCAACTCGGGAGGCAGGAGAGAAGTTTTCTACAGAATGACCAGTCAGATTCTCAAATATATAACCTCAACTGCTGTATTTCATTCATTCCAAAGCACGCACATGCATTTATGTGAAGAAACGCAGCAAATTCCAAGTGATAATCCACCAGCCTCCTAAGACTTTGTGCCAGACTGTAGCAGGGAGGCAAAGAAGGAAAACAGTCTAATTTTAAACCTGAGACGGGCTGTTTGCGGGTTGTTGTTTAGACTCACTTGCATGCTTGTGGAATGGGGTATTTTTATTGTACACTTTATTGTAAACTAGGTCAGTCACTTTTGTTGTGTATAATGAAAAGGGCATGGCGTGCCCATTTGCCGCTCCATAAAGATTCCTACTGAAGTCCTGTGGTTTGCATTGAATTAAAATAGCGCACACAGTTGCACACACAGCATCAGTGCAAATGTACGAAATATTTACTGTTTGTTCAACTTGAGAACAAGTGGATGTGGAAGCTATTTAAAGAGAAAACTGCTGCACAAGCTTCAAAATCTAACAAAACACCTGCAAAATTAAGCCTCCAGGCATGAAGCAGTGATGGATAAACAAACTCACCTGTCTGCTGCTGAGCCCAAACTTCATCTAGCTCTGTTTGGAAGAGACAGAGACACAGCATCACCAAACCGAAACACATGTTCGAGCACAAAAAGACACACAAAAACAACAACAAAAAAAGAAATCACAGCGTTTCTCTCTGCTTCTGTCTTCCTCTTCTCTCTGTGCACAAACAGCTTTTCTCCCTCTTCCCTCTCTGTTCATATACCACCCTGTTTCTAACTACACCCCTTCTTCTCTCCTCCTCAGTGCTGTTCCTCTGTTGCCGTGGCGACTGCAAAGACACAATCAGCTGATGAAGCTCTGGAGCCACAAACTATCATCGGCACGCTGCACAAAAACCCCCGGACGTCGATTTCTGTCTCTATAAACTGTGCAATATTTGTCTCTGGTCTCCAGTGTAGCTCTCTGGAATCATCTTTTAGAATAATAAAAGTATAAATAGGAGCAGCAGCAGCATTATGGCGCCTCCCTCTGTCCAAACCAGCCTGTGAGGACACACAAATCTGACATCTGAGATTAGCCATGGAGATCACAATGCCAGACCTAAAATCACTGCTGGTTATGCTTTTACACTTTCCATGTCAGACCTGTTTATAGTTCCCCAAAACACTGCGTCTATTTTCTGACAACATGGAACAGAAAAAAAGTCTCCTTGTTGCAGTGTAATTTCCAAAAGTTGTGTAAAAGTCGTGTGTAAAACTGAAAGAAAAGGAAGCTTTACAAGCTCTGCGGCGAACTCAGCCACCCCTCGCAGCTACCACTTTCATAACTTCTATCTGCTGTTGGGAGAGAATGAGCTTTTATTGGCTTCACAGCTAGAAAGGCAATCAGTAGCGTGTCCCATTAGCCAGACTGTAAACACAGCGAACAGCATCACAGCAACCGGTGGGAGTTTTCACAAAGATTTTAAACAAACAGATAATGCAGATTTTTCATAACTTCCTGTTTTCTGAGAATTGACAGGTTTTACTCGCTGTGGATAAAGAACAGAGGCGCTGAAACCAGCAGTTATGTGGTGATCACAAACAAAACCATTGAAAAGCAAAACCATTAGAATATGTGCACTTTAGAACATGCATTACGTGCCGCTTGAAACCAGGAGATTGTGTTTAGTTCAGAATATTAGTCTCCATTTGTCTACAAATTAAATACAATAAAGGAGAAGAGAACTATGCTGACATGACCATGTGTATGTTGTAAGGCTTTTTATCGTTTTGTGATCTTAAGAGACAAGAAGGTGGCAGCTGGGCTTCTTTTTGGTTCTTCAAGGCATTTCAGCTCTCATCCAAGGGGCTTCCTCACTTCTAACTAACTTGTGGTAAACGTCAGATAATTATTTGTTGCAAAATTAGATGCCCATTAACAACTGGAGACTGACACGCCAACACTATTAGGAGAAGAATCTCAGGACTGCATTTTAAGTACCGGACAAGTGAAGTCAATTTAGAACAACAGCCATAATGCCAAAGTGTTTTCCAGTTAAATAGAACATGATTGGTATTACAAAATAATCCAACAAATTTAGATTATCGAGATTAATTGATCTTAAATTGTGATATCGGCTTTCACTTTAAAGCCTGATCCCAGATTTTGTTTACTTTTATTTGAGCACCACCCTGAAGACTAAATTTATTTAATCACTTTTGCCAATTTAATGCATTTTTCTGAAACAGTTTCTGTCCAATGAGCCCTTTAAACAAAAACTTCAGCTATTTTCCAACACCATTTGTTTATTTGAGCAACTTTTACTCAAACATCTTTTAAGGGCCTGGAGTGAAAAATATCCAGCTATTTAGCTTAAAAATGTATAATTTTGCATTTCAGGATCATGTTTTCCTGGTATTAATCTTGAAGCCTCTTTGATTTTAAGATGTAGGGTTTTATCTTAAAACCATATTGCTATTTATGGTGCAATTTCACATGTGTAATTTACATATAATGGATTAAAACCCAACTAAAACTGTGCAAAAACTACTTTACCTGACTATGACAACATATTTAAGCTGACACCCTACAGCATTATTAATTGTAGAGAATAATCTAATGTGGCAAGTGTTATGGTATTATAAATTATGTAACTTAGACTTAGTATTTATATTTGGTTAGGTTAACACCTTGAGATTACCTGACTGACTTAGAGCGAAAGTTCTGACAATCAAAGTGTTAATAGTTGTGAAATTCACCACAGCACTGTAAGTACCTGATAATTGGTGTCGTGGTCCCTTACTCTGTTCCAGTTGGACATTACTGCATCTCAGTAAATTGGAATATCATGATTTTTTTTGGGATAATTCAATTCAAAAGGGTAAACTTTTAAAATTCTGTAGTCATTTCCCATAAAATGAGTGTCGATTGTCTTGCGGAAAACTTTTAAATCCGTAGTCTTCCTCACTCGTGCTAGACTGAAAGACAATATTTATGCTGTGAATAGTGATTAGTCCAATTTTGTGAGATATTTTCAAAAAAACTTTTGAGCTGTACAACATAAAAACACTGTAATATGCCTAGAGCATATTAAAAATTCACTTTCTTAAATAACTGATGAAATATTCTACTTGTTTAACTCTTTTCCTATACCATCTTTCTTCTTCATCCAGAATCTGTACGTTGGAGGAGTTATCCTCTAGATGCAGGTGGACGACCAAGTGTTGTATCTTTGTTGAGTTGTTTAGTCTCCTCGTTACATTTAACTGCGTATACAGTATTTCCCAGCTTGTGTTTTTCTGGTTTAGCCTCAGGGTGGACCAGTTTATGTCTGTGTTGCTTGGTCTGAGGTGCACCAGGATTACAATCTTCTTCCACTTATTGTTTCCTTCCTTGTTTAGTGTTGTCGTGTTTTTTCCAGATGTGTTTGCCGACTTTGTTGGGGTTGCAACAGGTTTTCCTAGAATGTGCAGCTTCATTTTTCCTTCTTTCTTGGTAGAATCAGTCTCGCTGTAAGGTTCCGATACCCACCAGCTTGTGTTCCAGTGGGTGGTGGGAGGTAAACAGAAGGCATCGGTGTTTGTGTCGGGGTTTCTGGTAAACATCAGTGTCAAGGCTTCCGTGCTCCCAAATGTGCACAACAGGGTCCAAAACAAGGCAGTTTATTTACCCTGACATCCTCCCCTGTGATTCTGAGGTTGATGTCCACAGACTTGTTTTGGTGGTTCCTCCTCCGTTCTGTCTGGCCCCCCTAAAGAGTCTTTACTCACAAAAATCAGTCTCAGTTTAAGTGATGGGGCTTGAAATCGACAGTCGATAAACTCACCTTTAAAGCTCAGTCGAAGCTAATAAGAAACCCCAGCAATCAGTCAGTCTCTTCATTTATTCCCTGTATAGATGTTTCAACAGCGTTTCCTCACTGAGCTGCAGCACTTTGCAAGACTTATTCAAACACTGACTACTGAAGCCTTTGCATTGACATTTATGGCTAATTTCTGCACTCGAGGAAACAAAGGAGAAACAACAGGAGTAGAAATGCATTCAGTGTTCATAGGCTTGAATACTCTGACTCCTTTAACAGCAAAACATATTTCTGCATGAACAAATAAATACAAAGGGACTTGGTGCACTGAATAAAGAATTGTTAGACCAAAAATAAATGAATTGCTCCATTTGGCAACATGCATTTTAATTAATTTTATCCAAATTAAGTAACATTAATGCCACTGGTTTACAAATTAGATCAATCATTTGATTGCCCTCAAATTAACAGTTTCTACAACTTCATTTTAAGACAACTTGAAGTTTTCAGTTTTTCAACTTAAACATTTGTCATTAGACTTCCTTTAATCCTACTGGAAGAATTGAGAGATTTGAATGAGAAAAACTTGAGAGAACATGGACACCAGTAAACCCAATTTTACACTTGCGCAGAAATCAGAATATCAGTTTTAAAGGGAAACGTGCAATTTAAAGTTGATAGAATCCAATTAACCAAAGCAGAAAGATAAATGACATTAATTTCAAACATTTACTTCATCTACAATACCTTACTTTGAAGGAGCACCATCACCGCACCCTGGGCTTCACTCCACCCAAGAAGACTTCTGTGGTGTAAATGAATTATTAAATTTGCCTGAGACCATCCCTGAGAATACAGGATTCATTCTGAAAGCATTGTGTCTTAGTACTACCTTACATTAATTTTATTCCCACTCTCCAGATGTCTGATTGCATCAACTAGATTTTGTAAACATCTGAAGCTCAGGTGTGTTCAGGAGAAGCACCAAAGTCTGCAGTCAGAAGACAAATTTCAATGTGTCTCGTGAGGAAAAGGCACATGTGTGCACAATAAAAGAAATGACGGGTGAAATTAATTTAGCTGTTTCAGTTTCAGGGTCCTGAGAGCAGAGAATGGAGGCAGCAACTGAAACCTAAAAAGGAGGAAAACTTATGATAAAAGTACTTAATCTCAGAGTTGAGTAAAATGATTTGAATGACCAAAATACCAAAGAAAAAGCAGGATTTGATGAAAACATCTGGACGGGATTAAATTATACATGTAACTCACATTCATCTTGCATGTATGCTGCAGTTCAAATAGCTGTAGGACACATAGCTATAGTATGAGGTAGCTTGTGCATTAGCAAGCAGTCTTTTTTGATGACATGATGGTTTGATGAAGACAAAACATGAGTAAAATGAAGCAGAAGAGACACATCAAAACTGCTGTGCAACAATAAAAGTCCCCAAGACAGTCAGATGTCCGGAGTTTTCTTCTTAACAAAGCTAAAGAACAAATCCTGTCAGCTTGCAGGGTGGGACTGTCTTTACTTATGTGACTGAATTACTCCACATTTACTGTACTATGCAGTTTGGAGCAGTTTTGACAGAGGAATGGGTGAGCCGAGGCCTCTGCTAAAAAAAACAAGTTCAACAAACCCATGATATCTTTTCATTATCTGGATTCAGTAAACCTAACAAGTGATCACATGAAGCTAGTCATCAACTTCTTGAATCAAACCACAGTTTCTGAACCTAGCTATGGACACATTAACAAAAAAAAAGGGGTGGGGGGTTGGCTCCATATTACCAAACATGGGCATTTAGAGCTGTATAGTTCCTCACAAAAGAACAAACTATAATCCTAAACTAATGAGAAGTTTTTAAATATAATTCAAGCTAAAAACTACAGCTGCTACAGCCAAAGCTATGAAGCCCAAAACTATAAATCATTGTGTTGCTTAGATGCATTCTTCTGGTATGCAAGTCAGTTTTAGCCCTATTCTGACCAGTGCAGCCCTGATGGTGTTAAATGGTCTTAGGAGCAAATAAAACACAATTCAAAATTAGGTCTCGCTGCAGATCTTGTAAAGTCAAGAAATACAAGACTTTTGTGCTATTTTACACCTCTGATTTATTAAGATACCACTAGAAGTCCAATTGATCTGTGAAAGTGTGGAACAAGCAGGAAAACCAACAAAGCACGCAAGACTGGAGTTCAGTCTGGAGAATCTACAAGTGTATCTCATATCTATGCTTGTCAGGAGCAAGACTAAAACTCTTACTTTTCCCTGTCAAACTGCACACATCTTCCAGAAATAGTGATGCTGCAAACTCCAAACTAAAAGGTACACATGAATCTTTTCCAAAAAAGTAACTAATTTAAATGCAAAACAACTAGTGAGAAAATCAAAGCACCAAAATGCAAAACACAAACCTGGTGAACAGGAAGTCAGGCTGGAAGAACAGGAACTTAAACAGGAGACAAAGCAGGACAAACTGGTGGAAAACAAAGGAAAACACAGAAGTCTATCTATGCAAAGGGAACTAGTTGGGAGACAAGACACACCTGATTCATAGGACACAGGTGGAGCCGATGAGGCCAATCAGAAGGGAGATAGACAGAGACAGGAAGTAAGGACACCGAGAGACACAGGGGCAGAGAATGTAAAAATAAAACAGGAAATAAACAGCAGTGCTTGAGCTGCAGTGAATAGTAAAGAGGTACATGGAGATAGAGGTGGCGCATCATAGATCTGTGCATTTTAGAGAAAGCACTGAGGTTGAAATACTGCACATTTAAATCATTTTAAGACAGGAGGTGATTGTTTTTGTCAAAAAATTCAAAATTTGGAACTTTTATAATCAGATGTGAGTTTTTAGGGGTTAAAAGCGACCAAAGAGGGATTTTAAACCATGTCGTTGAGCTGTCCTCCAACTCTTCCCTCTATATAATTGTTCTATGTTTAAATTTGCCTGCATTTGTTTGGATTGGTATGTGTTTAGCTGCATATCTGTGTTTGCTTTCTCCTACACAGTCATGTTATTCCTTGCTTTTTCTATTTAACAACAAGCATTTATCATCAGGTTGTGTAATTTTGCATTATGAGGAGTATCTGGTAGAGTTCTTGGGACTTTCCTTTGGGATCATTAAAGTTCTATCTTATCTTATGCAATGTTATATTCAGACCAAATTGTGAACTGACCTCAAGTTCATGTGACATAACTCGGCCAATAAATTTTGTTTTACTTTCACATTTGGTGGATGACACAAACTAAGATAAATCAGACAGTTTGAACTTTACCTTTTTCAATGCCAGGTGTATTAAAGATTATTACAGTCCATTTAGGGTAGGTTCTGCTATTGTTTACTGTCATTAACGTCATTATTTGCACCTGTGCTTTGCTTCAGAGACTCAGGCCTGATAGAAAATGCTAAAAGAGATAACTCAGACAGAAGATATTTGTTGTATTTTGATGTGAACTCAATTCATAGATGTTTTCGGCTACAAAAATCCTGCCGATTCAGTGAAAACCAGTTTTGCGTGGTTCAGAGTGTAAGCTAGACCTTTCAGACCTGTTTTATAGTAACAGCTGACAGACTGCCGCCACAAATGAATGAAAGCTCATTTCTCCCCCTAGTGTCAGAATAACGTCGTGTCTGTTAAATACCAGTTAGCAAACAAAACAAAGCTTTATTTGGAACAAAAGTAAACAGAAAACATGCTAACATTCTTTTTTAAAAAAAAACGTTTCTTTTTCCAAATTGCGAACAAATACCAACGGTTTTGCATTACAGAACGCGCGGGGGTATAGCTCAGTGGTAGAGCATTTGACTGCAGATCAAGAGGTCTCCGGTTCAAATCCGGATGCCCCCTGACATTCATTTTCGGTTCTACACTTACAATTTTGTAAATAATGCCGCTGTTGTTGCTGGAATCGTTGTAACCGCTATTGTTAGCATATTTTTCCTCGGAAGAAACGCTTCACAGATTAAGGCCTCATTGTTCAAATAACAAACAGGAAGTGACATTCCAGAGAAACAGCAGCAGGTAAAGCAGGAAATAAGTAAAATAAACATTCATTAGAGTCTTTAAATAGAAGCCGAAACATAGAAGGGGACAGGACACACGCACGCACACACACACAAAAAAAAATCAGAACGTAGGGATTCAGCATAAGGATATGCATAAATATATGACATAAATACAAATGTGTAGCTTAAAATATACATATACATATCACAAAAATGCCAGTAAAATGAATGCACATGTGGTTTGTGGGTGATGTGTGGGATGTACAACCATATTAAATCTGCAGAGGAGTATATCTATGAGAAAAACAATAGAAAAGTTGATTATATCGTAATATTTATTTATTTATTTACCTAGCAAGTTTAATTATGAAATTTAGGATTCCGCAATATTATTTATTGGGATATGTAACAGGATAAATATCTAAAAAAAAAAAAAAAAAAAAAAAAGTACTTGACTAACGTAAATAGTAAGGCTGAAGATGCACAATATTTTATCACATCAGTCTACCTAACAAATTTAAATATTAAGGTTAAGACACAAAATTATTATATAATAGATAAATTTACCTGAGTTATTTAAATATTATAATTAATAAAATACTAATTTACCTGCCTCATTTAAATAATAAAAATTATTACAATTTTTAATATTACATGCATTTTTCTGACTAACCTAAATATTAAGGTTAAAGCCCTACAACATTTTATTATACAGAACTACCAAAAAAAATATTAAATATTAAGGTTAAGACACCAAGTTATTATTTATTATATAAATTTACCTGAGTAATTAAATATTATAGCAGTTACCGTGCAATATAAGATAAAATACAAATGAACCTGGCTAGTTTAAATATTAAGATTAAGAGCCTACGATGTTAATATTAATTTTCTGGCTAATCTAAATATTAAGGTTAAGACACCAAATTATTTATTTTATACATGTGTTTGAGTAATTGAAATATTACAGTTAGGAGCCTACAATATTAAATATTACATTAATTTTGTCGGTTAACACCTGGCAATATTTTATTATATACATCTACCAAAAAATTAAAATATTGAGGTTAGGACACAGAATTATTATTTATTGCATAAATTTACATGAGTAAATTAAACATTATAGTAATTACACTGCAATTTTACAAAAAATACAAATAAATAGCAAGATGAAGAGCCTAGAATATTAAGTAATATATAAATTTATCTGGCTAATTAAAATATTGTGATTAAGGCCCTTCAGTATTATTGATCATGTAAATTTAAATGACTAATATGAAAATGCGCTACAAATTTACCTGATTGACTGAACAAACAATATTATATACTTCTATCTGACTAATTTCAAAAACAAAAAGAAAAAAAACTGCAACATTATGCATGGAAAATCCAACAAATCTAAAGATTCCCTGAAAACAATAACACAAATAACTTTTCTGTCATTACTATGACTGCAGGTATAAACCAGCTGCAGGAGAGACACACACACACACACACACACACACACACACACACACACACACACACACACACACACACACACACACACACACACACACACACACACACACACACACACACACACACACACACACACACACACACACACACACACACACACACACACAACTTGAAATAATAACATTTATTTAAAAAATTACACTTTAACATATGTACATTTAAATATCGTCCTTAGCATTTAGCTCATTTTCCAGTGCAGGATGTTGCTGTAATATACAGTATATAATCTGAGAGCTGTTGTTTTTTGAAAGAATAAATTATTTAACACATACAGGTCAACAACAAAAAAAACTTGTTCGCTGGCAGAAAATACAATTTTAAAGAAGGGGAGGCCACAGTTTGTACTTAAAGACTCTTGTGGAAAAGTTTGCTCTAATGAAACTGGTGAGGTTTTACAATCTGTTGATGTTAAGAACGAAAGTCTGCAGTTTCAGGAAATAGTCAAAGGCCAAAATGAGATCACGATGGAAGGTTTCTGTGAAATCACGGCATGATTCTGCTAAATTAAGGCGCTTTAGTGTTATCAATTATCGTCTTTTATCTACTAGTTATCCAGATGTTTTGTCATTCAAGGTCAGTTTGTACAGGTCTAGAAATGCATTAGTGACGTTTCAATCATCATTTCACTGCTGCTGTCGCTTCATTATCTCCTGTAAAATCCAATGGAAGCAGAGTGGAATCTGAAATTACAGGTTTTACTGCAACACACTTCTGGGAAACTTCTTCATGAACAGAAAGCAAGGAAGAAATTGTTTACAATCAGTTTATCATCCAGAGTCCAGACGAGGAGCAGTTCCTTGCAGACTCTCCCAGCTGAGTAAGACGCCGTCAGCGTGGCGAGGCCGGGTCTGGCTCTGACACGTCATGTTCACAGTCTTAAAACCGCTGCAGATAATCCTGACGCGACACGGCGGCTCAGTTTGAGGAAGTTTGATCGACTCGGAGGTCGTCTCAGTTCGCAACAACTCGTGACCTCATCCAGTCCAGACTTGCAGGAAGCCTGTGGAGAGAAACCAGTTCAGTGTTTTCAGCGTTTGATGGGCTAATAATTCGCAGGATTGAGTCGTGAAAGAGAAAGCGAGGCGTGTTTGGACTCACCCTTCCCCTGTCAGGGCGCAGCAGGCCTGGACGTGCCACGAGTGCGTCGTGATGGTGTCGAGCGTGAGGCACTGCGAGATCTCCGCCGCCGTCATCGAGCCTTTCACGTCCTGTTTGTTGGCCATGATGAGAACAGCGGCGTTCTGCAGCTCCTGCATCAAAACAAGACGAAAACGAGGCTGTTCAATTCACTTATAGTCACTGAATAACTGAAATATTTCCACTTGAACAAGCGGAACATTCAACAACACACGTATGCTGACTCACACGTCTTTTTTTTAAGACTTCCTCGTCACGTTGTGTCATGGGTTAGTAAGCTGGTTTCACATCTGTTACGCAATTACTGAAAGTGTGTCTCCAACATGAAACCATGAATACCAGACACAGGAGGGTTTCACAGAACAACAAAACGCCTTTATGTCAATCGGAAATGATTAGATTTTCTATATTTAATTCATAAAGCAAGTTATTTTAACCCTCCCACACCTATTTGTCACCTGGGAGCAGGTGCTTAATACTGGAAAGCATAACTCCTTAGTCAGTGGAAGAAGTTAAAGCTGCTAATCTAATAATCGATCAGTTGTTTGGTCTTGAAAATGACAAATAATGTTAATCACTGTTCCCCAAACATAAAGATGACAAAAGTCTTGTTAAGATCTTCAATTTACTGTCTCAAAAGAATAAAGAAACTAGAAAACAGTCACATTTACACCCTTTTAAACTGATTATTAAAACAGTCAGACATTAATTATTGTGGCTCTAGTTGTCAGTTAACACCTTGTATCTACTAATAAAACTACTTTATAGTGCGTTAGCAGCCATTTGTTGACTGGTTTTATTATGTTTGAAGATGCTACATGGAAAAAAGTTACAATAAAGATGTTTTTTTTTTTTTTTTTTTAATTAAAGTCTATAAGATTTGGCATCAATAGTACCTCATGTGCGAGCATCTGGTGCAGCTCATCTTTGGTTACAGTCAGACGTTCGCGGTCGGTGCTATCCACAACCAGGATGACAATCTGAAAAAACAATAGTAATCATATTAACAAGAATAATAAAAATCATGATAATGATACTAAAAATCATGACAATAATGATAATCACGATAATAATTATAATAATGATAATTACTTTAGTTGTATAGCACAAATGAAAGTACTTCACAACAAAACAAATGTCCAATTAGAAAAATGATGAAACCCAATCAACATTTTCATACTGAAAAGTACCTTCCAGTCAAAAAAATGTTATATTCAATGTTAAAAAAATTACCTAAAAAGAGTAAATATTGGGGTTAAGACCTTATAATTTTATTTAGGGTGTAAATTTACACATTTAATTGACGTTAGGGATTAAAACCCTACAAAAGTGATATAAAACACTACTTTACCTGACAATAATGCATATTAAACCTAAGATCCTACAGTTTTAATTGAATAAGGAGAATAATTCAATTAACAAAAGACCATATGGGGTCATAAATTACTGAACTTAACCTAAATAATATAAATATAAAGGCTAAGTCGCTGCTGTATTATTAAATATGGAGGTTAACCAGACTTATTGAGGTTTGACTTACAAAACTGGCCACAACATGTAAGTTATCAGAGACTTTAGGCACAAGATGTGTGATGTAACACACTGTAAATGATTATCTACAGTACTAAGTAGCTTATCAACACAACAAGCCAATGTGGGTTAACGTGCAATGTCTAGAGAGAGACTTTGTGGTGTTTCAGTGAATGCAAGAACAATAACTCGGATAAAAGCACCAGTAAAAGTTGCTTTTGTTCGTTTTTGCTTCATAAAATGTGTCTTAAGCTCACCTCAGTGTTGCAGAAGTACGAGTACCAGCTGGCTCGAAGGCTCTCCTGCCCTCCGATGTCCCAAACCAAGAAGTGAGTGTTTCGGACTGTGATCTCCTCCACGTTGCTGCCGATGGTCGGCGACGTGTGGACGGCTTCTTTCGTTAGGCTGGTAGGTGGAAAAATAAACATTTTTAATTAAGATAAAAGTGTTAACCGCAGACAAAAGGCTCCGAAATCAGTGAAATCACTCACAACTGGTAGAGGATGGTGGTTTTTCCTGCGTTGTCCAAACCCACCACGATGACTTTGTGCTCTGTAGGAAAGTTAAACATGTTCAACTCAATTGTTTCATCTTTAAAACGGTTCTGCTCTGGGTTCTTATCTTCAGTTGCATAATTTGAGCATCACCAGAGAAACGTACACAGATAAGATAAAGAAGGTACAGAGCTGAGATGTGCTCAGCAGAATATCTTATTCACAGGGGTGATTTCAATCAAGTTTTCTGTATATTTTTAGCAGCAAATAACACTTACATTAAATATTGTGCTTTGCAGTACAGTGTTTAAACATTGCAGTGATTTTGTGGGAAAATGTAAAAAAAAATACCATTTTACCGATTTTTTCCCACTTTGGTTACAGATAATAATTTGCAAAATAACAGAAAGAAAACATTAATTTCCAAATAATCATAAAAAATTTTAACAAAATTTTTTAAAAAGTCAAGAAATATGTATTATTATAAATGATCATTTGCCCATATATAACATTTGACTGTAAAATGACAATATTTTTAGTGTAATATAATATATAATTTCTTTTACAAATATTTTTCCATTATTTGGAAGAACAAATATGTGCATTAAGGATTGCCTCCCCCTCCTTTGAACACCTTGTTTTTAAATCACCCGGTCCCACCCCAATGGTCACTGCTATCATTTACCGCCCACCTAAACCAAACCCCTCATTTCTCCCTGACTTTTCCCACTTTGCCACCCAGCTATTAGCTACATCTCCGTCAGTCCTCATCCTTGGTGACTTCAACTTTCACATGGACAACCTTCACAGTAAATCTGCCTCTGACTTCCTAGATCTCCTACAATCACTCAACCTCACCCAGCATGTCAATTTCCCCACCCACAACCATGGACACATCCTCGATCTGGTTTGCTCCTCTGGTCTTACAGTCCTAAATATCTCCAGCTGTCATCTCTCCATCTCTGACCACCTAGCAATAACTATGGACATCAGCCTCCCCACCCCCCTGCCCAAGGAAAAACGGACAATCTTTTTTAGAAACACCAGATCACTCTCCCCCTCTGTATTCTCCGCCTCACTGACCACTGCATTGTCCGTCTCCCCTCCCCCGTCAATCAATAACCCCACTGACCTCATCAACCACTACAATCATACTCTCTCTTCCTGTCTTGATCAGCTTGCTCCCCTCAAATCCAAATTAGTTACTTTCTCCCACTCTGCTCCATGGTACACCCCTGAACTCCACCTCATGAAAGCCCATAAACGACAGCTAGAACGTCTTGTCAAGAAAACAAACCTGACAGTTCACCGCCAAGCCTACTCCGACTTCC
The DNA here is from genome assembly GCF_022539595.1 of Amphiprion ocellaris. Taxonomy (NCBI): domain Eukaryota; kingdom Metazoa; phylum Chordata; class Actinopteri; family Pomacentridae; genus Amphiprion; species Amphiprion ocellaris. The sequence continues at coordinate 12,868,845 of NC_072784.1, read as the reverse complement.
TCCAACAATACAAAGACGCCCTGAAATCTGCACGGTCCACTTTCTACTCTGACCTGATCAATACCAGCTCCAACAACCCCAAATCCCTCTTCTCAACTGTCAATAAACTCCTTGCCCCCCCGGACACAGTCTCAAACTCGTTCACCACTGACAAATGCAACCTATTCCTCTCTTTTTTCATAACAAAATCATCTCCATCCACAGCAGCCTTGTCACCTCTCCCACTTCACTTGATCCCCCCTCTCCTCCACCAAACCCTCTGAACTTTCCCCCCCTGGCCCACTTCTCGCCCGTTTCCCCCCTGGACCTGCCCAAATTCATCACTGGAACTAAAAACTCCACATCCTGCCTGGACCCCATCCCCACTGCCCTCCTCAAAAACTGCCTCCCTGTTATCGCCCCCCTCATCTCTAACATCATCAACACTTCCCTCAGTACTGGCTGTGTCCCCTCACCCCTCAAGCTCGCCTCTGTCTCCCCCATCCTCAAAAAACCTGGTTTGGATCCAACCTCCCCTCACAACTTCCGGCCCATCTCCAATCTCCCCTTCATATCCAAAACATTAGAACGTGTCGTCGCTGCCCAGTTGAAAACTCACCTCACCTCCAACAACCTGTATGAAACCTTTCAATCCGGATTCCGCTCTCATCACAGCACTGAAACTGCTCTCCTCAAGGTCACCAATGATCTCCTCCTCTCCTCAGACTCTGGACAAGTCACCATCCTCATTCTTCTCGACCTCTCTGCAGCATTTGACACAATCAATCACTCCATCCTCCTGTCCCGCCTTCAATCCTCCATTAACATCACCGGCACCGCCCTCACCTGGTTCACATCATATCTCACTAATCGACAACAATTCATCAAGGTCAACAACTGCACATCACCCACCGCCCCCCTGTCCCATGGTGTCCCTCAAGGATCAGTACTTGGCCCCCTCCTCTTTATCCTGTACCTCCTCCCCCTCGGCAACATCATCCGCCGCCACAACCTACACTTCCATTGCTACGCCGACGATATCCAACTCTACATCTCCACCAACACCACCGCCACCACCACCCTCCCCTCTCTCTCCAGCTGCCTGGCCGACATTAAATCCTGGATGAGGAAAAATTTTCTCCTGCTAAACTGTGACAAGACTGATCTCATCCTTATCGGACCTAAATCACTCACACCATTTCCCCACCCCCCCATTACCATTGATAACACCACCCTATCTCCTTCTGCTCACATCCGCAACCTCGGTGTGATATTTGACAGCAACCTCACTTTTGAACCCCACATTAATCAGATCACCAAAACTGCCTATTTCCATCTCCGCAACGTCGCCCGTCTCCGCCCCTTCCTCTCCTTCTCAGCCGCTGAAACCCTCATTCATGCCTTCGTCACTTCCCGCCTTGACTACTGCAATAGCCTTCTCTTCGGCTCCACCTCCAAAGTTCTCAATAAACTTCAACTCATTCAAAACTCTGCTGCCCGACTCCTCACCCGAACCTGTTCTCACGACCATATCACACCCGTCCTGCGGAACCTCCATTGGCTCCCCATTTCACACCGCATCCAGTACAAACTGCTTCTCCTCACCTTCAAGTCCATCCATAATCTAGCCCCCTCTTACCTTACCGATTTGCTCCTCCCCTACACCCCCCCCAGGAATCTCCGTTCCTCCCACACAAACCTCCTTTCCATCCCGCACAGGACCAGCCGGCGACATTGGGGGGACAGAGCCTTCGCCATTGCCGCCCCCACACTCTGGAACTCACTCCCCCATGCCCTCCGTGACTGCACCAACCTCACCACATTTAAATCCCTTTTAAAGACTCACCTTTTTAGATCTGCTTTCCTTAAGTGATTCTGTATTTTATCTTGAACTTGTTTACTATCTACTGATTTTAATTATCTGTTTTGTTCTATCTTATTGTATTTTATGTACAGCGTCTTTGAGCTTTTGGAAAAGCGCTTTATAAATAAAATTTATTATTATTATTATTATTATTAAGGATTAAATAAATTTTTTAACCGTTACTTTCCAGCTTCTTTCCTGATCTGTTAAAATATAGATAACAACATGCAAAATCACCAGAAAAATAAATAAAAATGTGCACACTAATTATAAAAAATGGGCAAAACTGTAAATAAAGCAGACACAATAATGATAATAATAATAATAATAATAATAATAATAATAATAATAATAATAATAATAATAATAATAATAATAATAATAATAATAAAGCATGTATTAAAAGATTTGAATTACCAAAAAAAATTATTCTAGGGATATTTGTTGTTGTTTGGAAGAAAAAAAATTAAAGTGTAAGATATTTTTACTGTACTTAAAGTCGGGAATAAAAAGTTATTTTACATATGTTTGTTGTTGCTTGATCGAAAAATTGTGTATCTCTAAACTGTAAATTGGTGAATAATTTTTAAAACTATCATTTTGTAGTTTTTCCTTGTTTTGTAAAGTTACAGGTACCTAATAAAACCATCAAAAAAGGTGCAAAATAAAAACAAAAATAAAAAATAGACCCTAGTTGTACATAACGTCCACATCACATATTTTTATTCATACAAATAGTATTTTGTTCTTTGTCAGTGTATGACAACACAATCAAACTGTTTTACTATGTTTAAATCAGCTAAAAATACCATTATTGTAAAGATATTTGCTGTTTTTGTCACTGCTTTTACAGTCTTTTAACGTTCTTTTTAATTCCCTGGAGTTATCTGCCTAATTATTAACATCTGTAATAACATCTATAAAAACAGTGACAGAAACTAAATAAGAAGAAGAAAACAGCTGATAAAGAGAAAAGTAGAGCAGCAGGTTTACCTCTGTCCCCGAACACAGCCAGCATCTTGGTCAGCAGGAATCCCATTTCAGCAGGTGTTTCTGTGATTTCAGAGAAGATTAATCCAGAAAATGACACGTTAGTTGGAGAGAAACCAGCAGCTGACTGTCAGATTGAATCTGTTCCTTCTTCTCATATCAGTTTGAGCGGTCGGTGGGCGGAGCTTCACTGGTTTCAGCCTCAGATAAAGAGCATAGTAACGATGCGTTCAGGCGCAGTGGGAAATATCTGGGTTAAGGCAGGTGAGGGATTTATAAGACGCTTTACCACCTGTAAGTTTATGATCCCACTTGTAGCTACAATATATATATATAATGTACATTTTTTTGTTGAGTTCGTAGAGATTATTGTGGTTACCAAAATGCTGGCTATGTTCAGGGACAGAGGTAAACCTGCTGCTGCATTTTTCTATTTACCAGCTGTTATCTTCTCATTTAAGTATCAGAGTGTTTTTATGCTTAAAGATGTTAAATATGTGGCAAATAATTCAAGTAAAAAAAACAAACAACAACTGTAGAAACAGTGAACAGTGTATAGCTGATTTTTCCCCCAAAATCTTAAGTCTAAATGTTCTGGTTTAATTAAATTTCAAATAAACTGCAGTTTGACCGACTTATAAATAATCATAAAAAGTACCTGAACGTACCATCAGTTCTCTCTTGGGTGCCTAAATCTCGGACGTCAGAGTTTCTCCGGCAGCACCTGAAGGCGTCTCACAGCTGAGGCGGCTGCTGTGTCACACCGACGACTGATGACGCGGCTGCTGACACGCACATGTTCCGTCCATGTATGGAAAAGGGAAGTAAACCGGGCAACTTCCTGTTGCCGTTTGGCAGGAACTTTATTATGAACCAATAGAAAGCAAAAGCACGCAGAAAATAGAATCCCCGGGGTTTCCACTGAGAACTCCAGGTATTTTCCAGGGCTTTACCACTTCACTTAAAAATATATGACTTATCATAGGACTTCCTGTAAGTCCTGTCATTTACAAAAATGTCTAGTTGCAAATTAAAGGCCACATAAAACAGGTTTTTAAAAGTCCAACCTATAAGACTCTTTATAATAAGGCATTTAATATTAACCAAGTCTGGAATTTACACCAGATACACCAAGTATTTTGTTTTATTGCAAACTTTTTCTGTTATGTATAGTTTTAATAGTGTTTTAAGGTATTACTGCCAGATTTAGTAAATTACACTACAAATGACCAACAATTTAATAAATCAACATATTGTGAAGCGAAGAAATATATTTATATCACAGCAGTCAAATCACTGTTGTTTATACAGCACACTTAAAACAAATGTTGAGCTTTGTTAAGTGCTCTCCAATAAATAAATAAAGTTACAGATTTACCAAATAAGTTTAAATATTAAGGTAAAATCTCTACAATATAATTTGCGATACAAATTTAATTTACTAACTTAAAAATTATGGTCCGAGACCCTATAATATTATATGAAATACACATTTCCAGGTCTAATTTAGATATTATTATCAAGATCCTGCAATACTGTTATTCCGCCAAGGAAGGCAGTGAAGTTATGTGGCGATCGGCGTACATTTGTCCGTCTGTTTGTTTGTTAGCAACATTATTAAAAAACGAACTAACAGATTTGGATGAAATTTTCTGGGAAGGTCAGAAATGACACAAGGACCAAGTGATTAGATTTTAGCAATGATTTAGCTTATAGTCTGGAACTATCACATGATTGTGATCCTACTACAAATCAACCCCTGCGGACTTATCGGGACTTATCTGATTTTAAAAATTGTAATTATTTTAATTTACCAGACTGGGTGAAATACTAAGGTTAAGACCCTACAATAATATTTGTATCTAAATTTACCTGATCAATTCAAGTATTAAGGTTGAGAACTTACAATAATATATACTGTACCAAATTACATGACTAATTTAAAGATCATATTTCAGGAAACGTCATGAAGTCTAAAGATTCCAGTAACATGCAGCTTGTTGTTATTCAGCTATATGAATAATAACTGACTGCAGGACTTTTACTTCTAATAAAGTATATTTACATTGTGTCTCTGATACTTTTTCTCTGATAAATATGTGTTCAGTGACCTTTCTCAGGTCATTTGAGGCTAAACTCATCTTCACCTTCAGTAACTCTGCAGCGATGCTCGCATTCGGGTTTCAGACGGAAACCAGCCTCTTGTTTGTTCCTCCTTTGCAGAGCGGCAGATGTGTGATTAGACAAGAGCTCTAAATATGTAAAAACCACATCCTGGAACGAGCAGTACCTTCAAATTTCATTATTTAACCCATTATGTTTCCTCACTGGGCTGTAATCAGATGTTCTGCAATTTCAGAGGCGTGTTTAGGACGACAAATTCCACACTGGAAGATAGTCTTACTGTGAAGGAATGTTGTTCTGTCAGCAGTGATTGTTTTGCAGGTCAACACCCATCGAAGCATGCAGTACGGTGACAATCCAAGTTTAGCTGAAGAATATAAAGATAAGCTTCCACTGTATCCTGAATTTCCTTGTGTGCACTGTAAAACATTAAGAATAATAATATCATTAAAGGAATTTCGTCAAAGCAACTCATCATTTGTGGATGGTAAATGTGAGTTTTTCCTCATTTCTAGCTAATTGAAAACCACTTTAGCACGAGTTCGCCATGAGTTGAATGAATGAATAGTTGGAATCTCAGCAAACTCATGAAATTTTGGTTCATGAGAAAAAAAATAGCATTTAATCAGATTTCCCATCATGCATTTCTTGGAGAATTTGAAAAAACAGATGTGGTGTAAACTTGGTCAAGGTTGTTGCTTTTTGTATTCCTCGAAAACAAAAGCTTAGTTTTGATTCCAGCTCCACAGCTGTAGACATCTGTGACCCATTTCAGTATTGATTCTGGCAAATTAATAGCTTCAACAGCTGCAGTTACATCAGATTAAACCAACTAAATTGGGAAAAAAGTTGCCATTTAACTCCATCAGGATCACCTGATTTTTAATGTACAATAACTTTAGTATATTTAATGAACCCACACAAATTTTTATCTTCATACCATGAATATTTTCAGTTACAGGCCCGTAAAAATACATAGAGGTGGGTTGAAATTCACATTATTTTTTTCATTATTTTGAGATTTAATAGCAAAATGTGTGTAAAACTGATTCTTTCATATACAATAATTAGTTCTGACCAACCACCTGTCACACATGCTGATATGAGCCTTAAAAGTTTACCCAGAATGCACTTTTCCCCTCTAAACGTGTTCAGAATGACTCAAAAATGGTTGAAATAACTCAAAAAATCTCCAAAATAACCCCAAAACTCACCCAGAATGATCAAGAACACCTCCTACATTACCCACTATTTACCCAAAATGACAAAAACCTCTCCAGAATGACTCAACATTGTCAAAAACAATCAAACTGTGTAAAAAATTATCCTTTCATTATAATTGTTCTGACCAACCACCTATGACATGCTGATATGAGGCTTCAAAGTTTACCCAGAGTGCACTTTTCTCTGGTGAATTATCAGGAAACAGAAACACATCAAGGGTGCCAGTGATTATTTCTAGGACTCTGTCTAAAATGCTGCAGTTTTAGTCTTCAAACTATGATATATCCCATAATACCGATGCTCAAAGTTGACTATGAAATTGATTGGGTAATTTTTGAGTCATTCTAGACATTTCTTTGGGATAATTTTGAACAATTTTCAAACAATTGTGGACACTTTTGGTAATTTTGCACTCATTTAGGAAAGGTTAAGAATAATTTTGGATAGTTTTATGTCATTTTAGTCAAGTTTTAAGTAATTTTCAACCCACTCCATGTACTTCAAGGGCCTGTATCTCAAATAAATACACAAATGCTATTGTACATAAAAAAAATCTGCTGATTCCGAGGGAGTCAGGTTGATATTTCATTCCAAGACTCAGAGGAAACTCATTAAAATTTGAAAATTCAAAACAAAACTAACTTTTTCAACGACTGTCTATGTGACTAGTTGAGTGAGCTTCATATTTTTAAGTTTAATAAACATATTTTGTCAAGTCCAGTTAATTTATTTCAGCCAGTTTTACACTTTCACAACTCAAAAAATGATTTTCAACTAATTAAAAGTGCAATTAACTAACTACAGTTTCTAAACTGAATAAATTTAAAACGATTTCCAGGAATAAACAGCAGCTTTACTAGCGAATATCAAGTTTACACATAAATACATCTAGCATTTTTGGAATCCGTGTTTGAAAATCGCTTCTCACTGAACCATTTAAAGTGACACAATGCCATTCCTTTGTCATTAAATTTTTAATTAAAATACGAATTTATCCACAGATTAAAAATGAAAGGCAGAAAAAGCAAAATGTAGCTACAATCAGGCACCAATGATACATGTTATGTCATAATTTTTTAACAATTGCGATAACGCAACAATAACATTATTTACCGATCATTATCTAATATTTATTTATTCAGCTGAAGACAGGGTGGAAATGCCGCGGCGGCCCACCAAAGACATTCATGGATTCTCCATTATAGATAAACCAGAGTAAAGACCAAAAAGCTGATCCTAGAACCCCCCCTCCCCGCTTTGATACTCCTCTCACTACCTCACAAAGAACCGAAGATTTTAAAAAACAAAAAGAAGATTGCAAATGTTCACAGGAAAAAAACCCAACACTAATTCAGTCAGAAATCAAGAGTAAGAAGAGAGTGGTATCTAATATCAGACAAGCTAAGCTGTTGGGGTGGAATCTGGGAACCACACACACGAGTACTTTTAATACAACCATCAGCCCTGACGAGAAAGAAAGAAAAAAACCTAAAAAACAGACGACGAAGCAAAGGAAAGGAGACGAGCGGCGCGCTGGGACTCACACAGACACAAAGAAATGGTATGAAAACGAGTGTAACGAGAGTTAAGACGTCCCACCGTGGCAGCTGGTGGACATGGCTTGGCGAGACATTCCGGCACTTGTGATTGGAGTTTTTTTTTCTTGAAATAACGGTGCGACTATAAGGCAGGACGCTTCATTCACACGAAAACTCAAAAAAAAAAAAAAAAGAGACGACAGGTGAATACTGCAGGTGAACTCAGCACCCGAGAAAGAAGAAGGAGATGGGGTCGGACATGAGCCAGGTTCAGGGAGGAAATAAACATCTTTGGAGCGTTTTCTTTGCCAACGTTGATAAATTTTGTTTAAAATATGGCGACTTCTCCACCAGCTTTCTTTTTTTTCCTTTTCTTTTTAAGGTCTGGGTGATAACAGAGTGGAGGTGAGAGACTTCTGGATCTCAGTTCTAGGAGGAAAAACCCTGAAAGAAGCCAAAAGCGGTGATTAAGAGAAACCCTGATGCTGTTCACACATGGGGACGGCGACGTTAGACCCTGTTTAAGACTGCAGAGGACGGACACGACAGTTTCTACCAGCCTTCACTCTACAACTGGAGGATTCACAATTACTGTCCTTGTGCTGTCAGTAGAGAAATCCATGATATTCATGCAGTATTAACATAGGAAACAAAAGAAACAGACCAATAGTAGTTTTTTCTAAACATAAAGAAATTGCAAGAAGATGGCATCTGGCAGTTGATGGATTTCTTTACATTGTACTGGGATGTAAACAGGTTTTTTGTTGGCCTGTCCGGCGTGGCCCCGAACCTCCCCGTCTGTCCTCAGTCTGCCCCCGGGTTCAGCGGATGTAGACATCCCTCCCCCAGTCGTCCTGGTTCTTGTTGCGGCTCATGTTGGCGCCCGTCTCCACCGGCTCCTGGCAGTAGCGCTCCCTCAGCTTGGCCCGACCGTGCGGCTGCGTCTGGCTCGGCATCGGGGGGTGGTTCAGGTTCTCCTGGTCTGGCTCGGCGCCCTCGTCCTCCCATGAGGCCTGTCTGCCGTGGTGCTGCGCCAGGTGGAGGCGGCTCCCTCCGCCACCTCGGTAGGGCTCCGGCTCCTCGTACGGGTCGGTCTCAATGTCCATGCAGGAGTCTCCGGCCTCGGTGTAGGCCGAGTCCCGGCTGCCCTGGGTCTCGGAGTCGAAGGTGTCCTGCCGGGACAGCCCTCGGCCGCTGCCTCCTCTCAGCTGGCCGCGGGACGAGCGCAGGTACGTCTGCTGCTGCTGACGTTTCCCGTCCAGGTCGGTCTGGTAGTCGTGCAGCGTGCCGCTACCGCCGCACTCCGTCAGAGGCCCTTCACGCTTCTGCTCGCCGTGCACCATGTACGGCCCCTGCAGCGAGCCGCCGCCATGCAACACCACAACCATGCAGAGACACAAACAGCAGACCGTCAGCGGTTAGTTCAGCAAACGGGACAGACAAAACAGACTCAAGTGTTCAGGCTTCCACATGTTCCAGGTTTGCACAGTGCAAACACTAACTCACACTGAAAAGTTCCATAGTGCAGCAAACACACATACTAGTTGTTACTCAAGTTAGTAAAAGCACATTAGTTCTGCTAAGTTCTGCATTCAGGTTCCAATAACATTTGAAAAATAATGTTTAAAGAACGTTTTAAGGGTTTTTATCAATTAAAATAATGTTCCTTCAATGTTTAAAGTGAATTAAGACAGAACATTAAGAGGATGTTTGGAGGATTTAGTCAGATGATGACAAAATATGCTGATAAGGTCCCTAAAGTTTACCCAAAATGCACTTTTTAAAGTTTTTTTTAGTGAATTATCAGAAAACAGAAACACACCCGATGATTGTTTCTATGACTCCACACCTGTAGACATCTGTAATTTATCTCACTGTCAACAATAGCAGATTGCCATTGTACTGATTTTGGTCAAAAAATGGCTTCAACAGCCGCAGTTACCAACTAAATCAGAAAAAAGTTGCCGTCTAACTCCATCAGAATCAGCTGATTTTTTTATGTACAATAACTTTCGTGTATTTAATGAAGTTTTATCTTCATACTATGAATGTTTTCAGAGTTACAGGCCCTTGAAGTACATAGAAGTGGGTTGAAATTCACATTATTTTTTCACAGTATTTTTGAGATTTAATACATAAATGTGTATAAAAGTCATCCTTTCATTGTCTATAATTGTTCTGACCAACCACACATGTTGATATGAGCCTTGAAAGTTTACCCAGAATGCACTTTTATGCAAGTTTTCTCTGGTGAAATATCAGAAAACAGAAACACATCCAGGGTACCATGGATTGTTTATGACTCTACGCCATTAAAATGTTGCAGTTTTACTGTTGAAACTATGATACATCCCATAATATTGATGCTCAAAGTTAGATATAGTAAAAAATCCAAAACAAGATTTTGTCTTTAGATTGTGACACCTGGAGTGGATGTAAATTTGGTTTGCTTGGAGCTTTTTCAGGGCTCAGATGTGTTTTTTATCCCCCAAAATTTTATATATTTATCTTCTGTATTTCTTAAGTTATGAGACTCATAACTTCACAAGAAATGACTGAAAACGTGACAACAAAAGGTAAAAAGCATGAAGTTAAACCCATTCTTTTGTACTTTTAGGACCCACAACTCTGAAGATATTCATAACATGAAGGTAAAATTTTGCATGACAGAACATTCAGAGGATGTTTGGGGAATGTTGTCAGATTATGATGACAAAAGAAGAACATCCTCAGACCAACATTCAAAAAATGTTTTCAAGATTTTATCGATGCCTCAGAAGACAGAATGTGGTTCTATAAAACATTCTTGTAATTTGGTGGGACATTTTGCCTGCAGTGTTCTCAGGATGTTGCTCTGGAGAAGGTTCTCGATCCAACATTTGGGAAATGTTTTACACCTCTTGAGGGAACTTTTTCCTGCTTTTAAGAAAAACATTAAAGAAAACTTTGCATTGAAAGCATTACTAGAACTTAGCAGAACTTTCTCAAAACGTTACTAGAACAAAGGCATTCTAGTTGGGATGGAACCTTCCTGCAAACACACCCAGTGAGTTTCTACCTTTACTAGAGCGCCATCTGCTGGCAGACTGAGCTCACAGCAGAACCAAGCAGCAACATGTCTAAGACTAGAAAAAGAAGCTCAGCTCTGAAGCAGTTTTACATGAATTAAGAAACACCAGCAGGTTCGTCGTGCAGCTCTGTAATGTTTGCATGTAAAAACTGTGCAACACTGTCTTAAACATAAACCCGACCTGACGGCATGCGACTCATTACAGCTGGTGAGACGCCACTAGCCAACACAAGCCCAACTGATTAGTATTTTGCCGCCACACTCGTGATAAATTGATTAAAGTGGACAGAGTGTTAGCAACAGCCTCCACCAAACCGAGCGTTTCTATTTGAAGAGGCGGACATGACTTGCTGTTTTCAGGGGCGGTGCCATGGCAACACGGAGGAGGACAGCGAACTGGATTCAGCCTCCCAGAAGAAGAAGAAGACAAAAAGTGCAGGAGAAAAAAAAAAAGGAGGCCATGGAGCTAAAGAGGGCAGGGTGGGGGCAGCGGATATTATTTTACTCTTGATTACAGCGAAATGGAAGCAGCCTCGGGGGGGGGGGGCAGAGGTGACTTATGGGTTATTCCTCGAGTCCAGTGTGCTTCACAGTTTTGAACAGAAGGAAAGACAACGTTGTGTTACTGTAGGTGTTCATGAGTGGGCTCACTGTGTGTCCTGCATAGGTGTGTTTGTGTTTCTATATACAGCATGAACAGGGATTTAATCCTCCTTCAAGGGCTGCTGAGTTCCCCCCGCCCCCCGGGCTTCAGAGAGTGTGCTCTTCCTCTTTCCCCTCGCCGGCTACGGCACCGTCCATGTCGGGCCACAGATCCATGTTTCTGCGCAGGGAGGTGAGCACCTGTACCTGCAGGTTGGAGACGGGCTCGGGGGAGGCGGCCAGCGCTGCCGTGGCCATGGTGCGGTTCAGCAGCGGGTTGGGAGGGTTGCTGCTCGGCGGGTGCGTCGCCTTCCAGTAGGCCTCCAGGTAGTCGGCCAGATGCTCGCAGGCGTCCTCCAGCTGGTTCTCATCCAGGATGATGTCAAACAGTTCCTGCACGACAACAACAACACTATTTGTTCAATGACAGAACCAAAATTATTGTATTTTCTTTTTATTCTGGTTCTGAAGGCATGTTAGCTTAACCCTAGTGTTGTCCCCATCCATCCATCCATCCATCCATCCATCCATCCATTATCTATACACCGCTTAATCCTCACTAGGGTCATGGGGGGGGCTGGAGTCTATCCCAGCTGACTCGGGCGAAGGCAGGGGACACCCTAGACAGGTCGCCAGTCTGTCGCAGGGCTACATACAAAGACAAACAACCACTCTCACATTCACACCTACGGGCAATTTAGAATAATCAATTAACCTCAGCATATTTTTGGACTGTGGGAGGAAGCCGGAGTACCCGGAGAAAACCCACGCATGCACAGGGAGAACATGCAAACTCCATGCAGAAAGATCCCGGGAAAGCCGGGACGCGAACCAGGGACCTTCTTGCTGCAAGGCCAAAGTGCTAACCACTACACCACTGTGCAGCCCCCTAGTGTTGTCCTACGGGTCAAAATTGACCCGTTTTAAAGTTTGAAAATGTGGGGGGGAAAAAAAAATTCACAGTGAAACTTCTGATGTTCACATTTTCAACATTTTGGGGAAATCTTTCAACATTTTTTGGTGGAAACAAAGAAGTGTTAAAAATGTTAAGATCATTCACAAAAAAAATCTACTTTTTTATGTGAATGTTCTTAAAGAAAATATTAGAAGTTTTACTGATATATATGTAATCACTTTAGATATTTTTAGGATTTTTCTTGGAAGATTTTTACTCATTTTTTAAAAAATATTTACAAGAATTTTCTTGCCAAATTCGGGGAATTTTTAAAACAAAACTTTTAAGGGAAACTTTTAAGGAATTATTGGAATTTTCTTCCTGAAGGTTTTGCAAATTTTTGGAAATTTGGGGACTTTTATTGCTGATTTTTTTGGATTTTTTTCAGACAAGGAAACAATATTTTTTGGTGCCTGTAAATGAAGACAACAGGAGGGTTAAAAAATGCCCAAACTACACTATTTATCAAAGCCAGAATAAGCAAAAAATAGAAAAAAAATCTGTGGCTATTTTAACTTTCTGCCGGTCCTTCACCTAATCATGTGTGACTTTTGGTTTCATCTGTAAAATTAACCGAAGTCTGAACCCCAAAACACACTAGCAGGTTAGAAAAGCATGTTATCTTTCAAAACATTTCCTAAATTACGCCATTTATCAAAGCTGGCAAGAAGAAAAGGGTGTTCAACGTTCCAGCTGAAGGTCCTTGAACTACTCATGCGTGAGTCTCAGTTTCATCTGGAGAAGTAACCACATCGAAGATTAAAATCATTATATTAAATAAAAAAGCACCTTACTATACATGTTCCATTTAAAAATTTGCTTGTTTACACTAATCAGATTTAAAAAGAAAAACAAAAAAGCTTAGCTTTGATTAACAGTCAAGTTATACAGAATATTTGTGCTTGTTCTAATCACAACTAATCACTAACCCCAAAACCTTTCTGGTGAGTTAGACATGTTACCCTCAACAAATTGCCAATATTACTTCATTCATCACAGCCAAAAACTGTAAAAACTGAAAAAAATCGTCTGATTTTCAACTTTCCAAGGTCCTGGAACTATCCTTCCATGGACAAACACAGCCAAGTCTAAGCTTAAAATCATGATGCTTTATTTTAAAAAATAATAAATAAACCATTTACAACAATCAGATTCTATTAAAAAAAAAAAAAATTTAAAAAAATGCACTCCTCCTGTGAAGCCATTACTGACTCAGCTGGGACCAACAGCCACATGACAAAAATTCTGGGATCTTTTCACTGAACTGCAGGCTTTGTGTGTTTAAACAGAGCAGACAGGGTACAAGTGAGGAAACATTGTTACATTAAATTATAATTATTTACAGCATTCTAACTGTGTCATACTGCACATAAGACACTTTTGAGTTCTTTCTACTTCCAGCTGTTTGCACAGAGGTGCAGGACTTCATGTTGAAGTGAAAAATGAGTCAACCGTGATAAAAAATATGACAGGAGCAAGTAAAAAAATGCTAAGAAACTACTTGTTGGGGTGCAGAGGGTTAAGAAACAGACCTGCCAGTTGTTTTATCACAAAAAAATTCCAGTTGGAACTTACAGGTGGGCACTGAGCCAGCTTGTCTGCTGCAACCATCTGCACATTTAGGTGTTTGGCCTGAGACTTCCCCCTGGACTTAATGAGCCTCTGGAGAACCTGCAGGGAGTCATGGAAACAACGCTCAGAAATATATCACCGAGCGCAAATTAACTGCAAGATAACAGGCATGAAAGATCGGTTTATTACTCTCAGGTCGTACCTTGGGCGAGGCTATTTTGATATAGACAATGATGGGAGCCAGGGAGGTCTTGGCCAGCTGAGAGGGATGGTTGATGGTGTCTGCATCCAGAGCGACCAGCTGCAGGGTTCGGGCCAGCTCGAAGATACGCTCTATCTCGCTCTGCACTTCAGCTGAAGGCCCGGAAAAAGACAGGACGCATAAATACAGCCAGACAGCACAACAATAACACGTTCCTCCTCTAGCAGACTGCATATCAGCTTCACTCTGCCCACCGACATGTTAGTACTTACTCATGCATGTCGAGGTTTTAGATCAAAACAGAAAAATAAAAGCCAATGAATTAGATCGGACCACAGTTAAAAGTTCCATTTATGCACGGCTAAATGGAAACACTGCAGCATCCTCATTCTGTTGCCGACTCCCGACATTTAGCGTTTTCTTTTTTTTCTTTACTTGCAAGTTGCGAAGGAGGGAGGCACTTAAGAATGAGATGCCTGTGGAGTAACTTACAATAAGGGCACAATTTCTCACCATGTAACTAAAACAGAAAAAAAAAAGGACAGCGACGACAATAAAAGCATCCTCATTAAACAAATGAAGTGGAACATTAGTTTTTGTTAGCGCTAACAGGCACGGCAGTAATTATTCTATCAGGTGAACCACTTGAGTCTGCGCTTTGTTTTCATTGTTCCTCAACAGCGGCCGTTTATTTAGCATTTCCAACACAGTTCCCTCCCATTTTTTTCCCTTTTATCAGGCTGTTGACGTGTAAGGAGGGAGATTAGAAGTGAAAAGCAGAATGTTTCCCCGGCTGTCTGGTCAAACCTCAGCGCCTCCGAGGTGTTCGTGCTGCCAACCCAGCAGCAGAAAGAGATAACGGGGGTAAAGGCAATCTGCAGAGAGATGAGGCCTGCACATATTTCAGCAGCGTCCGGAGGGGCTGCAGGATGAAGAATTAAAGCTGGAGGGCCTCTGCAGAACGATAAGGAACGTGAACTTTAACTGGCAGCGGAGGCTTCCATTAACCTCAACAAAGACTTGTGCAAGTTTGGATTTGACTGCAGAGAGATGAGTTCATTAAGGAGGGTCAGCTTTTTTGGGTGCAATCGTCGTGTGTGATTGCAGGCACATAGTATGTAAAGATAACATCGTAGGTCACTTACGTTGTAGAGCAACATAATACCCAACCTTAAACCTCTAATTGAACTGTTTCATCAAAATCACTTTATTCTACATTGCAGATCCAGCTTCTTTGGATGCAATTGTTGGTTTTGATTGCAGGCAGATTCTATATGAGGATAATAATAAAGAAGAAAAGAAACCTATGGTCCTTGTTGCAGGAGTTTAAATGTGTGCTCATTATAATCATTAAAACTAGGAAAACTACTTTACAAATCTGGGATGGAAATTTGGATTTTTTTTTTGTTTTTGGTTGAATCCACTGAACTGCAAATCCATCAGCAGGTTATCTTCCAAAAACCCCAGCAAAAATTCCAACATTTTCAGAGCTAGAAACTGTGTGAGAAGAGAAATTGCTTGATTTTCAACTTTCTGACAAGCGGTCCTTAAACTACACATGTAAAACTTTTGCTTTTGTCTTGAAAATGAAACAAATCTAAGCTTAAAATTGTTATATTCTATTCAAATCACTTTATTATACATGTCTTATTTAAGAATTTGTCAAAATTGATGTATTTACACTAATCAGCTTCTGTAAAAATTAAAAAAACAATGTGTTCCTTGGTGCAACTGAGTGGCTAATACTGACTCAAATGTAACCTGCAATCACATAAAAGAGAGGCCTGCAGGATGAAGAATTACAGCTGCAGAATGACAAGGAATGTGAACTTTAACTCGTATAAAGAAATGGCAGCAGAGGCTTCCATTAACCTTGACAAAGACTTGCATAAATTCGGATTTGACCTCAGAGAAACACTTGCTTCCCCAATGAGTTTATGAAGGAGGTCCAGCTTCTATGGGTGCAATTGTTAGGTGTCTTACAGTCCAGTAACATCATGGGTCATTTTCAAAAAATATACCATCAACGTGAACTAGATTATGTACAAAAAAATGTATACTCCTTGATGCAGTCATTTAAATTTGTGTCTCTTATAATTCTTTAAACTAGGAAAAAGTACTTAGAAATCTGGGTGCAATCACAGAGTGTGATTGCAGGCAGATAGTATGTAGTGATAACATCATGGGTCACGTTTTCAAAAAATACAGCATTAACAGTAACTAAATTCTGCACATTAGAAAGACATCTATGCTCCTTGATGCAGCAGTCTAAATTTGTGCTTGTTATAATCATTAAAAGATGTGTGTGCAATCACTGGGTGTGATTACAG
Source organism: Amphiprion ocellaris (assembly GCF_022539595.1). Classification (NCBI taxonomy): domain Eukaryota; kingdom Metazoa; phylum Chordata; class Actinopteri; family Pomacentridae; genus Amphiprion; species Amphiprion ocellaris. The sequence continues at coordinate 12,852,355 of NC_072784.1, read as the reverse complement.
GCAGATAGCATGCAGAGATAACGTGGGTCTTAACTTTTTTTAAATGCAGCATTAATGGAAACCAAGATTTCACAAATCTATATTCCTTGATGTAGCAGTTTAAAACTGTGCTTGTTCTAATTATTAAAACTACGAAAAAGTGCTTAAAAAATCTGGGTGCAATCGCCAGGTGTGATTGCAGGCAGATAGTATGTAAAGATAAAATCATGGGTCACAACATAACGATGTCCGCTATGCCACCGCCCTCCCACGGATCTCTTGCATCTCGGGGTTTTTGTAATTGTTCTTTTTGTTCGACTACAGGCTGTCAACACAGAAGCATGAGGAACAGAGAAAGTGACGGCAGGCAGACAGGCAGACGATGTATGAGCAGATGATGAATATAGTTAGAAGAAAAGCAGGAAAGGAGGGGGAGGAGGAAGAGATGCTTGGTTTGCTTTGTTTGCGAGAGGAGAGCATACGTACCCAGTACGTCTGAATCAAAGACAGTGGAGGAGGAGGATGGGAGATAAACGGGGGAGGATGGGTGAAGGAGGGGAGACAGGATGAAGAGAAAGAGGAGGATCAGACTCAGGAAATCAGAGCAGCAACAGAAGGGAATAAACTGACACTTTCAGGTCTCTGGATGATGCACAATGATGACGCTTTGCACCTCTTTATCATCCGTAACTTGGAGCTACGCTGTAAAAAATATCTGTAGTTTCATAGACTTTTCCTGCATCTTTGAAATACATGAAAATGTCAATAAAATCAGAAAAATAAGTGGGGAATTTGCATGTCTAATGTAAAATATCATAAATACTAACATCTATTAAGGATACAATAGTAATAATGGTGATTTTACATGTTTTTCAAAGATAAATTAAATCATTTTACAGGTGGACAAAGTTTATGACTGGCAATATACTCAAAGTGTTTGCTTACCATGATTTATAGGTGGACAAAATTTTATTTTACTGTTATTTTATAGATTTTTCCCTTATTTTGTTAAATTACAGATAATAGCTAGTAAAGTCAAAGAAGACAATTATTAATTTACCTGCTACATGTAAATATGTGAACTAAAAATATATTTTTTAAAATCTGCAAAAATATATTTATTTTACAGATAAGATAAAAAATATTTTTTTAATTGACACATAACTGATTTTCCTTGTTTCGTTAATTTACAAATAATGAGTTAAATAATCATTTAAAAAACAGTACTGTATGATAGTTCAGTATTTTACAATGTGTAACTGTGCAAATACAAAGTTTTACTGTATTTAAATAATTAAAAAATATTATTTTACCAATATTTTTGGCATTTTCTTTTTACAGTTTTTAAACATTACAGCATTCTCAGTCCAAACTGTATGGATGTTTATAATGCTGAACCACTGCAGCACAATTGTGACTGTGTACATGCAGTTTTACACATTTAAAGTGTTAAATGTAGTTTATTTTTTAGTTGCTGAAATGGCAAATGTGTTTTACTTGAAACTGCAAACCAAACTGCATCTCAAAACAATAAGTCTGGTGGATTTCCATATTTATGTATAGACTGAAGCCAGTCACGAATTCATTCTACCGACAAATATCTGTGTATCTGAAGTCTGATAAAGATTATTTGACTGCAGCACTGAGCTCCATTGTCCAAAAACTAATAAAACTACATCAGTGAGCCATTGTGATATGTCTACGCATACAGACATGCTATCATCTTTTAAGCCACTTCCACATAACCTGCCCTGCTAATATAAAAACACTAATTCAAAGTTTTCTCCTCTTTGCTTCTCCAGTAATAAACTTTGGCTTGAGTCTATCTATCGGTCTAAATACACGAGAAACACACTTAAAGCAGTACAGATATGAAACACAGACAAGGAAAGATTCAATGAATGTTCAGCAACATGATGTGATGAACAGAAAAGCCTCATCTCCAGTCTAATATTCTCTTTACACTGCACTTTATCTTGTTTTTAATAGGAAAAATAAGACGCTAATTGCTAAACTGAAGTGTGTTTTCCTACCCAGGCTGGAGCGAGTACTGGAGCGCTCGATGATGGTGTGTTTGCTGGGGTTGTTGAGGACCGAGCGTTTGGCCAGAGAGATGTCTGCTGTCACCCGTGTGATGGATATCCTGAAGCACAGATCCATGAATTATTACTGGGCTAGCACAAAAATAAATTCAAAAATGAAACAGGGATGGTGCATGCATCATGGCTGTCATTCTCACCTGCCCTCAAACTTGTGTTTCAGGAAGTCAAAGAGCGCTTTCTGCATCATGTCTGTCACCTGGGGAAGGCATAACGCGTGAGAAACACACTCTGGAAGGGAAATGTTGTGGATTGAAAGCATGTTTTGTTGATTTTGACCCTCACCTCGTAGCCTTTGAGTGAAGGTCCGACGAGGATGATGGGTCTCATGGAGGGAACCACATCATAGGGAGGGACGTGCTCCATCTGAGACGGGGGAAGCAACCAGAATTAGACAAAAAAGCTCGCACAAATCTGCAGCCACTCGCGCATAAATCAACATTAACACAAAAAGAGAGCCCTCCTCCCCCACCACCCTCTTCTCCAGCGAGCGGTCAGATTGATGGATGGCGAGTTTCAGACGCCGGAGTCCATTTGTTTTATTGACTGTCTATGAATGTTGGGAGGCAGGGATCAATGTCGCACCGAAAACAGCGCCGGCTTCTATTTCTTTCGTCTGCAGTCTCACATAATTAAAGAGTCCATAATTAAACCAGACGCCGGGCTGTGAGGAGGAAGCTCTCGTGACTGTGCTGCAGCTTTTAGCACAATCGTCACACTTCACACCTTCTCTCTTTTTGTTCTGCATCAGCACCGGATGGCGACTGTTAAATAATCAGTGCCAGTAATCGCTGATTTTGGAGTGAAAGCTGCAACTTTTTATAATCCGCAGAACTTCCTCGAAGCTAAATAAATCCATTTATGCAAGAGTATTTTCACATTTTGTACAAATATCTGTCACGACTTCTGAAACCATCGGAACAGTTTGTCATATTTTTACTCACCGAGGGCTCATTTTTTCACTGCATTACGAAGTCCTGAACCATCACCATGCAGAAAAACTCAACAATATATTATGAGCAGCTTAAATGTGATGAATCATTAAAAAAAGAACAAATAAAAGTTTAATTTAAGATTATTAATCTTGCAAGAATTGAAAAACTTTGACTCAACTTATACAACATTTTTCCAAGTGCCCACATGTTAGTAATGTTATAAAAAAAATAGTGGCTCTACATACTAGGAATATTTTATTGTTCCATTTTTATTTCACATCCATATTTATCTGCCATCTGCTCTGGGTAAACTGTCTGCAGCTCAACTGAGTTCAGTTGAAAAGTCACTGAATTTTTGTCACATTACTGTTGGTCACTGCTAAATCACTAATGCTTTCATAGATTTGACAAAAAAAACAGAATTTTTTTTTTTTTTTTTTTTTTTTTTTTTAACAGAATTTGGTTAAGCAAACTGTTTATTTCTAACTTTTTTTTTCAAAATGAGTCATTTTAATAGTATTTTAAGAAAATATTAAGATTTTACGATTAGATTTGTTCTTTTTTTGACAGAACGGTACGTAACAGATGAGTAGTTCACGAATCTCCTAAAAATTTAAGGAAATATTAAGATTTTAAGCTTGGAACTGTTGATTTTTTTTCTGAGAGAAGGGATACATGAGTAGTTCAAGATTCCTGGAAAAGTTGAAAATCTGAGGATTCGTTCTGTTTTTACAGCTTCTCTCTCTGATAAATGGGGTAAGCTTGGTGATTATTTTTAAAGACAACATACCTTTCAAACCTGCAGGTGGGTTTATATCTGCATTTTTGAATTATTTTTCTTGGTTTTGAATGTTCAGAACAAGCTTGAACATTTCTGTATTTCCTTTAAAAGGTATAAAGTGAGTATAAAGAGTCTTTCACACACAGCGCTGCAGTCTGCGGCTTTCCTTTATCCATTTACACTAAAAATGGAGAAACCTATAACTGACACGGACACTTATACCGAACGCCCATGCACTAAAACGATCCATACTGCAGCGCATGAACTTTTGGTGTATTTGTACATTATGAATCATGAAAGAGAGTGACTCATCCATAACAGAGCCACAAGCATCTGCCCTCTTTAGAAACTGTATTTCAGTGAGACTGGGGTGAAAACAGTCACACATCCTATATACTCCGACAACAATGAAATTGGATGGAGGTTTTTTTTGTTTTTTTTTTGGCCACTGTACATTTATATTCCGAGCCCGCCCCCTCATCTGTTGGTGCTGTACAACCCTTCAGGCAGCACATAGTGCTGGAGTGTCCCGCTCCTCTACATTACGTTACATAAAGCACAGCTACGGAAGATTATTTCACTTCATTTGTATTCGCGGGAGCTAAAAATATATAATTTAAAAGCTTCCAAATGGCTCTTGTCTATAAAGAGGCAGAGCCAGAGGACTGAACATAACAATACTACTCATTCGCTTTGAATAACACCAGCTCAGTTTAGAGCAAAGAGTGGAACAGTGTCCAAAAAACAGAGCTGGATATTTGTTCAATATTATGGCTAATTGTCCCCCTCTGATCACATTTTATACACAGTTTAGTTGATGTAATTCACAGCTAATATTAAAATAGAAAAAAAATGTAAATATTTTTTGTTAAACACATAAAAAAAAAACGGACTCATTGAAACTGTGGTTAATTTTGTAACATGATTTTGAAATGATTTGAATTCACACTAAATAGAAGCTTCCTACCTGAAATAAGAAAACTGTCGAGAAATTGCTGTTTCGGCATACAGCATAAGTGAGTAACTACTGTGCAATATCATTTAAATGTCAGATGATTCAAAATTCTATCACCTCTCTGTAACTGCCTTATTTTTAAATTGACACGTTCAGTATTTACTCATGTGAACGATTAAAAAAAAAACTAACATTTTAGAAGACTGTGGAAAATTCAGGCCCCAAAGTAGAAACACACCTGTGATCACTGACACACAAGTTAGAAAATCTGCAATTATTGAAACTAAACTGAGTCTAAATGTGATTTCCAACATCTCTAACTGCATGAACACGGTTATAAAATGACATGTGAACATCAGAATCATCTCAGTTTAGAACCTATGAGCTGCATCATGGCTCCACATTTAAAAGAATCGACAGATAACTTGAAAAATCTCAGTGTGAAACTTCACAAAGATGGAAAAGGATGCAATAAGATCCACTAAAAATCAGTAGAAACACAGTTGCAGCAGTAATCAGGAGGTACAGAAGGAGACATAGTAGCACTAATCAGGGCTGCAGGGGTCGTCCTCCTACAATGACCCCACAGACAGTGAACTACTTTCACAATCTAACTCTAAAAAAGAGGTGAGTAAGTGCTTTAGACTTGACACAGGGACTATCAAAGGAAATCTGAGTTTCTGTGAAAGCTGAGACTGATTACGTCAAAGAATAAAAACGACTTCCTTGCTCCCCAGCAAAACCCTTTCTGGTGAAATTTTTTTTTAAAGAATATGAAACGAAGCCTGATGAATATTTGGAGAGCATTCTTTGGTCAGATGAAGATAAACGTTTGGCTCAGATGGAGTCCATGTTTAGTGTGAACCTGATCAGGACTACCACAGTGAATGAATAGTCCTGACAGTGAAGCACGGAGGTGGCAGTGTGATGATATGGAGCTGCATGAGTGTCAAAGATATTAGGGAGACGACATTTATAGACTTCTAAGATGACTCCCAATCTGCAGAAGATGCAGCATGAGAACCATCCAAAGCACAACAGAGTTTCTACAGAAGTACAAAGTAAAAACTAAGACCTGGTCATAGCTTTATATAAAAGCAAATACCTACTGTTCAACTTAGAAGTAACACATTTAGAAGAAGGTGAGGCAATTTTGAGTCATTTAACATTAAAGTGATATTGCACATTCACTTCTGGTGTAGCTACTGCAATACAAATGTTGTCTGTGGCTCTTTCTTCCAATGTTTTTGATTAAAATTGTGCTGAAAACCATGAAAACAGCCAATCGTGAGGCTTATGTCACTCAGATCAGCCGTCATAAATGGAACTGAAAGCACGTCAGGACACATTACACAGGGTTTGGGATGATATCTGCACCTGCATCTGCACAGGAACAGCTGTGATATGAGCTCCGGGGAAAGATCCTATTATCGCACCACAAGTTACCACCAGGATAACACCAGAAAACAGAGTAAAAAAGATGAAATGTTAGAGGTTAGTGTTAAGAACAAACCACACTCACCGACTTCTGTTTCTGTTTAGCCGGGCCACCTACAGTTTCATTCCACACAAACGCGAAAGAAGAGACAAACAAACAAGCACAAGACATGAGAGCATATTTAGTTATCGACAGGTTAGGATCAGGGGAGGAAACTATTCACCTTTCCTCTCCGCCGTGGCTTCATTTTAAAACACATTCAGCAGCAGCCATTTCACAGAGCATCGGTTAGTTCAACGCTTCCCCAAGCACAGAAAAAACACACATTTCTGAGCATAACCATCGAGACCGGAGCCTGAGGGGCCGAACGGTGTTAGACTCAGCAGCAGTTAGTGAGAAAACCAGGAAGAGGAAGGGGAAAGATTACACCTGAGCACATGTTGGGGGGGTTTGGGGGTAAAATGCAGGATGGAGGGAAGCAAAGGTCGTCCTGGGGCCCTAATGTTACCTTCTTAAAGAAGGGCAGTCGGTGGGCGTTGGCCTGGGGGGATGTTACGCTGCCCGACATGCCCTTGGAGGAGCGAGGGTCACCCTGCGACTCAGGGGGCTCCTCGGCATCCAGGTCGAGGGGGTCAACGTCAAACGGCACCGTGGACATGTCCACGTGAGCTGATGGTGGAGGGGGAGGCGGTGCAGAGACAGAAAATAGAGGAAGAAGAAAGCAAGATGAGGTGAAGTGGAGTAAAGAAAACAGCAAAAAGGGGGAAGAATAAATCGAAAGAAGAAGGTGAGATGCATGAGAGGAAACTGCAAGGGATGGCAGAGGCTGAAAAAAGCGTGATTTAAACATGAAGTAACATCGACAAGAATTTGCAAAAAGAACACGTCAGATTATCATGAAAAAAAGGCAGAAAGTGGATTCAGTGCGACGGGAAAGCAACGAAACTTGAAGTATAGATGTGAGAGAAGCGGCTGCAGAGGAAGGTAGGAGGAGGAAGAGAAATTTTTTGAAGACGTAGGGGTTGGAGGGTGGACGGGGCTGGGCTTTTGGAAATGTGCAGTTTGGGATTTTGAGCGATTAAGTTCACTTTAGTCTCACAACTGTGCTCAAAAAAATAGATTTATGCAGAACAGCATATAAAAGTGTAAAACCATTTAGGCACTTTAGCTCCATCCGTACAAATGTGGTCTCGCAAATGCAGGGCTGTGATAGGAACTCGCTAGATCCTCAAAACTGCTCAACACTCGTTCGGCCGTCAAGTCGACTTTGGAGATTTTAGAGGCAGGAAAGTAGCTCAAACTTCGCTCCTTTCATTGGTCACTTTCAATACCCACAGTCTCAAATCCTCTGACGGCAGTAAAAGAAGTACTCAGATCTTAAGCTTAAGCAAAAGTAACATTTACGGAGGTCCCTGTCTGATCTCAACAATTGGGAACAGGAGCAATTAAGTCTTTATTTTTATTTTTTAAGGAATTGGTACCAGCTTTACAAAGCACAAATAAAAAAATCTAAATCCCAATCCTTAGTTTACATTCTGTCACATAAGTGTCATAAAGGAGGAGCACAATTTGCTTCAGGATACTAAGGATGCAAATTGTGAATAGTTTTCTTAATGATTAATCTTTTCAGTCAATAATCAAGTAATACCACCTTTGTTTGTAAATCGTGCACCTTCTTCCATTTTCAAGAGCCAATAATTAAAAATGTGTCCTCTGCTGAAGCCATTTGACCAGATGTTGAACCAGATAAGATGTTTTTTAAGGGCCAAAATACAAAAATTCCCATTTCTGAAAAGAAAAATTCTCAATATCCAGCCAAAATATAGATATAGCTTGTAAAATTCTCTGTGTGGGGATCAATAAAGTTTCATCTGAATCGAATAATAAGGCGTGTGCAGGACATTCCAACTATAATATATCAGAATTTATTTGCTAATTATATTTTGTGTTAATAATCAAAATATGCAAAATCACTGAAGTTATTAAATAAATGTCACGAAGTAAAATATTTGAAGTATAAAGTAGCAGAAAATGGAAATAAGCAAGACACAGTCTAAAATAGTGCTTAGGTACAAAGCCTGGGCACTTCGTTCATTTCACACCACAGTTCTCTGACCTACTGGTAAAACCACTGAGCATGTTTGAGCTCTTTGATGATGCTAAAGATGATCTCTTTATGATGTGAGTCAGTCCTGACATTTATTACAAGATGTTTATTCTCTTTGTGTGGTTTGTAAGTGCTAGAAAACTACATTTTCGCACAATAACTTCTCAATTTACCTTCACTGCTGCCTGTTTTACTCTTTCCAGCTGTGGGAGCCGACAGTGTTCCAACATATTAGTCCAATAAAACGTGTCACTGTTCAAATTTAATCACTCAGTCGCTGCAATACCCCAAAGTCTCCAAAGTCAACATGATGAGGAATGAGTGTTGAACTTGCAGGACTGTATTTGTGCAGAAATTCACCCTTGTGAGGATGGTTTTCCACTCGTACATGCTGTTTTCTGCACTCAAATCACGTGCATACTGCTGGTTTTTTTATGTGCACAGGTGGTGAAACTAATAAAACGGCATAAAAATGCGATGGATACGACTGTAGACAAGCAACTGGTTAGCTTAGCTTGTAACAAAGACTTGAAAAAAGACAGAAACAAGAACAAAAAGCTCAATAATTTCAATTTGTGTGCAAAAGCTAACCCGGTAGCTTCATAATTAAAAGACAAATAAGTGATCTCTCCTTAAACTCTTTCCTCAGAGCTGAGAAAAAAACATACTAAAATGTCACATTTTCACTTTGTCAGACCTGCTGCTTAGTATTTCTGTTATGCAGGTGTGAATCTTTTTTTATGTTATTTCTTTTTCACCTGCATCTGTCTGCTGATCCAGCAGTGGTTTTACGTCGTCCCACTGATGCACAATCCAGACACACTTAACAAGTTTAATGAGTTCGGTCCGTCCTCGGCTCTATTTCCGTCCCGTCCTGTGTGCTAATGACGGACCTCCGAAGACCTCGCTCACTTCACACGGCGGCCCACCGATTCATCATCACGCCTGACTAACCAGCCAATTAAAACCTCCGTCTAAATATCAGCTGCCCACACAAACGCACACACTGCTTCACCGCTCGATAGCGGAACCCTGTGACCTCACCTGTGCCAGGTGGAGTGGGTCGGCGGGTTCCCGTGGCAACGTCCAGACTAGAACTTCCTCCAGATTTACTGTAAAAAAGGAAAGCAGGGACAAATTATTGCTTCATGAAACAAAAACAATGCTGGGAAAAACCATAATCAAAATTATCTTTTTTTCTCCACCACAAATACCAGTTTATACCACAAATTGTCAGGCTTCTCTCTGCAAGAAGACACTGATTATCATGATTTATAGTGAACAAGATGATATGGTGATGATGTTTTGGCGGTAAAAAGTGATGTGAAAAATTGTAAAAAAAGCAGGAATTAGCTGTGAACTAAATGCTGAACTTCATATAAGAAGTTAACACTCTGAAGCCCAAAACCTGGCATGGTAAAAACAAAAAAAAAAACAAAAAAAAAACAAAACAATGATTTATTAGAGCCACAAACTGAGAGAATTGTCATATTTACACATTTCTTACAGTCCTTGAACATATCATGCATGATGAAAATTTTTTTCTACATATCTGATAAAAAAAAAAAAATCGCCATAAATAAACTGTTTGCTTTAACCAAATTCTGCCAAAAAAATAAAATTCTGCATAACTCAATGCAACCGTAGAAGTATGAGTGATTCAGCTGTGATCAACAGTCTCATGACAAAAATTCAGGGACTTTTTGGCTGAGCTGCAGGTTGTGTTTACACAGAGCAGAGAGGAAACAAGTATGAAAACAAAATAAAAACAGTAATGATTTATGGCATTCTAGCTTTGTCCAACTGCACAAAAGACATTTCTGAGTTCTCTTTCCTTCCATGGTTTTTCTGTTTCTATAGGACATGCAGGATCTTATATTGCAGTGAAAAATGAACCCACAGTGAGTACAAACATGACATGAGCAATTAAAATGGCCAGAGAACGCTTGGAGCTCAGTGGGTTAAAATTCCTTTATCTACATTCGATGCCATAAACAAACAGACTTCCATCTGTAAGGATACACTGATTATCATAACTTACGGTAAACAAGGTGATACATGACCTTTTGGTGATAAAGAGGTGAGAAAAATGGAAAAAAAGCGTGAATTAGCTGCTAACTAGGCACAGAAGTTTATATAAGTAGTTGAGAAAATAAGTTTAAAAAAACAACATCAATCCTCTGCACTCCAAGCAGTTTCTCTGGATTTTTATTACAGTTATAGCCCCATAAATCATTTTAAAAATTATGAATTTGATGATCTATTTTACAAAAAAAAAAAAAACAACAACAAAAAAACAGAAATCTACATGTGCAACATTTTTTCAAGTGTTCACAGGTGTTACCAGTACTGGGAGAATTTGGTGACATACTATAGATATTTTCAGATTTATATTTAATTACTAATTAATTGATTGCAAGTATATTGCAATGCAAATTATAATGAATTACAAATTAATTATACATTCATTTGTTTGTTAACTTGGTTCCTCTCCACTCTGTGTAAACACGGCCTGCAGTTCAATTGAAAAGTCTTTGAATTTCTGTCATGAGACGGTTCATTACAGTCATTAAATATATCTCGGTTGCACCACTTAGTGCAGAATTTTTAGTTTTTTACAGAATCAGGTTAAAGCAAACACTTTTAAAATGAGACACGTAGAATAAAGTGATTTTGATTAAATACAATGATTTGCCGCAACTGAGTAGTTCGAAAGCTGGAAAATTTGATGATTCTTTCTGTTTTTACATCTTCTGGTTCTGCAAAATGGTGAAATGTTGGTTATTTTTTAAAGATAAAATGCCCTTCAAACTCACCAGAGGGTTTTGTTGTTCAGAGGGCTAAAATTCAATCACCTCGATTATGGTAGTATTCCGTTTTTTGAATAGTATTTTAAATATTTCAGATAAACACACACACACTCCTGGGTTGTATGTGTAACTACAGATACTACACACTTATGTTTATATACTGTATCTGCACAGAGGGATGTAGTGACTCACCGCAGTGCTTTTGTCTGTTTTGAGTTGTTTTACATCGCCTGGTGTTTGAGTGGTTACTCATGCTTGACCCGTTTTAAAAAGCGTAGCTGTTGTTTGTGGTAGATCGCCTTGCAGATGCATCATCATCATCATCATCATCATTACCTGGAGCTCAGGCGGTTCTGTCTCATCCTCTGCTCCTGCAGCAGGCGGGTGTTCTCCAGTTTGACCGGGCTGGGAATGAAGCCCACCTCGCAGCCCTCCTTCACCAGGCGCCCGATCCACCAGTCGTTGTTGTACTTCTGCAGAACAAACATCCAGGCGTCAGAAAGCAAACAGCATCTCCTGCGTCGTTTACTATCGTCACGTTGGTTTATTGCCGCCTTCAAACCGAATTCATGAGCTCGTCACGAACACAAGAAGTCGTGTGCATGAAGTGTTTGGTGCTCAAGTGGGAACGCATTTAAAAACGCTGCTAGGCAACTGCAACATGGTCCGTGCATCTAGATGCATCAGGAAGCAATGCAACAGAATGTAATGCAGGAAATGTAAGAACATAATGAAAATATGAAGCTGTTAGGGAAATCGACATTTTCCTCAAATAGAAAATGACAAATTTTGACTGAAATTGCAATACAGTAACCTATTGTCCAATGAAAAATAAACTTCCATGGCCTCCATTGTTTCTAAAAATGTGATTTAATATGTCATGAATTGTGAGAATTTAGAAAAAGTTCCCCTTACAAAATCGTAAACATCACAAGATGGACTCTTTTCATGAACATAGAAAAAAACGACTGCATTTGAACGCACCACGTTTAAAATTTTACAGCATAAATCCTCAACTAAGCACTAGTGCATCCCAGAAAGTTAGAAGATAGTGAAAAAATTTAATATTTTCTCTGAATTATTTCAGAATATGAAAAAAGCATATATTCTTGACTCAGAACACATAAATAAAGGGAAATATTTCAAGCAATCATAGCTCATGAAAATTAGAAATCCAGTAAGATAGAAATTATTAAATATTTTTATCATTTTTTAAAAATTAAATATCTGTAAATATATATTTTGACATAATGAATATTGCAAAAAATGCTGAAATTCTGATGTAAAATTAATCATTTGACTTCAAATTGCAAGACTGTAGATCATATCAAGCGTATTAGAGGATTTTACATGTAATATACATAATAATCTTGTATATTTCACAGATCTTTATTGTTAAAAACGTATGTCCACTTTGGAAACTAACGGATTTACCTTTGAAAAATGTCTACAAATCATTGTATATTTAATATATCTGCATTTTTTATTGTAAAAAAGGAAAATTAATGGATATATTTTTAAAAGGATGTCTAAAAAATCTTGTAGATTTAATATATCTTAATTTTTAGTGTTGTTTTCTGCACTTGTATCACATGCACACATCTGCTTTGTATGTGCACAAGTTTTAAGATTTATCAAACACCACACATCTAACTCACAATGTTTACATTTTTTGAGATGCACTAGTATATTATAACTCACTAAGAATTTTTCCATTGGATGCTTAACATTTGTATTTAAAAACATACAGTTATGTTCCATAATTGGCCAAAACTGTTGAGACATCATAGCTGAACCACAATCTTCATTAGCGGGTTTGAAAAGTGTGATCTCTAAAAATAAAAAAACATCAAAATGACACCATTTATCAGAAACTATGAAAAACAGGAAGAACCTGATTTTTAAACTGTGACATTTTGTTTCCTCAGAAGATTGAACCAAATCTAAGCTTCAAACTGATGTCCACAGCATCGCTGTTAACGCCAGTGAATTTGAAAGAAATGTTATGTTCAAAAAATTGCACAAAATACACAATATGTCAGAACCACAAACTATAAAAACAGATAAATTAACAGATTTTCAACTTTCTGATGGTCCTTTAATGAATCATCTGTGAAGTGCTGTTCCATCAGGAAAAATAATCAAATCTGAGCTTAAAATAGTGACATTTCATCAAAACCTCCTTATTTCACGTTTTATTTAAAAATGTGCAAAACTAAATTTTCTGCATGAACCAGATTCTGATAAAAATAAAACATTCTGCTCTTCCTGTTGCAGCTGTGAAGCCATTAATGATTCAGCTGTGATCAACAGTCAGGTGACAAAAATTTAGAGACCCTTTCAACTGAACTGCAGGCAGTGATTACAAAAAGTACAGAAATTAATAAAAAAAATGTAAGTATTACAATATCTGTCGTATGTAGAGTCAACATTTTTGCAGTATTTTTAACACCTGTGGGCACTTGGAAAAATAATGCACATGCTGATTCCACTTTTTCTATCTTAAAATAATATATTCATGCTTAAATTTTGTATTTTCTTTAATGATCTATGACATTATTACTATGTCATCCTGCAAAGAAGACATTTCCGAGCTCTCCTTCCTTCTGGCCACAGTTGTTCTGTTTCTACAAAGCCGCAGGATTTTACATTACAGTGAAAAATGAGCCCATATTGAGGAAAATAATTTCTCGGAAACTGCTTTGAGGTTTTAGAGGGTTAAACAAATCTTACTTTTTCTCCTTTTCTGAAATTTGGATCACCTAATTCTCTCTGCACTGCAGCTTTTGTTGCTTCAAACTCCCACTCGTGGCCTGGCGAGGCTTTCGGCAGAAGGATGCAGTGCAGTGAGTTGCAGCAAAGCGCGATCCCTCACCGGCTTCCCACCCACCATCACTGCCAGTTGTTTGACGGAGCCAAGCCTGAAGCTCTTGGCATCCTCTTCCCTCGGCTACTCCGAGGGAAATTAATGTACTGAAATTCGAGCCGTGCTTTTGCGAGGACAAGAGGTTAATAGAGAATCTGTGGAGTTCAAACCTCTTTAATGTGCAAGAAGTCTTTGGCTTCGAAGGAGATGGCCATGCCCTGCACGGGGACGTCGTCGCTGGGGCCGGGGTTGTAGCCGACGTTGGTGCGAACAGCAAACGCCACCGGTTTGGTCTGGAAAAAAAAAAAAAAACAGACGTTATGATGCACACAGAGGAACCAGCTCAAAGCCCTCGGAGGAGATTCAACGGCGTCAGAACATTCAGCGTTACAGATTATGCAACGCCGACGACCGTTCGGCATCAGCGATGGATGTTGACCTCTGACCTTTGCTTTCTCGAGTGTGGCGAGAGCCTGTCGGTCGGCCTCCTTCCTCAGAGCCTCGGGATCCTCCTCCAGGGACACGTCCGAGTCCGACGGCCGGCTGGTGTAGGAGTCTGCAGAGCCCTGAAATCAGATTATATAAAGGTGAGGAGGGAGGAAGCTGTACTGGAAGAAAAAATGTAAAAAACAGGAAAACACAGGTAGCTGAGGTGACAAAAAACATAGTAAAATGACTGAAAATCTCAGAACAAACCAGCAACATTCCATGATCTTAAGCCAGTTTCTGGCCTTATTTTAGAATAATGTGTATTTTTTGGCTTTTTATTGTTTAATTGAAGGATATGTACGAGTGGAAAAACAGTAAAATTATCCATAAATATGGCTGAATAATGTTAGAATACAGATATTCAGGGTTAATAATGCAGAAAAGCGCCAATATGAGTTGGGTTTTAATACATAAAAATGTGTAAAAAAGTCAATACTGCTGTAAAACTAACATTTTAGTTTCAAATTGCAGGAATTTATTATTAATAACAGATTATGCCAAGTGTAGTATGAGTTTTTGTCACATGTAATTTATCACATGATGTAACTTACATAAAAATATTAATGCTAAAAAAAGTATGTCCACGTATAAAATTAATAGATTTACTTTTGAATAAATGAAAACTGCTGTTGTTAAACAAATTCTTATGATTATAATTCTAATAATGAACTGAGAATTTAGATAATATCCCATCTAGTGTGAGTTATTACTTATAACCTGATGTAAAAATCTTAATATTTAGGTACATCTATAAAAATTTAACGATTTAGTTTGGAAAAATGTCCAAAAATGATGTCAATGGCTCAAAAAGCCTTGTATATCTTGTATATTTAATGTGTCTTTTTTTGGTGTTATTTTACATTAATTAATATTATTGATATTTTAAAAATACATAAAATATCTTCAATTATACAATTTTCCTGTACAAAATGTTGTAAAGAAGTGTTAAAATGCTGATATAAAATTAGTAATTTGGCTTCAAAATTGTAAGATTGTAGCTCATATCAAGTATAACATATGATTTTCTATGTAATATATGCAAAAACCTTGTATATTTGACAGATTTTTAATGTTAAAAAAAAAGTATGTCGACTTTGGAAATGAATGGATTTACCTTTGAAGAATGTCTACAAATCTTGATCACCTTGTATATTTAATATATCTTGATTTTATATTGCTAAAAAATCAAAATGTATTTCAAATATCAAAATTTTTAGTGTCATTTTACATTAAGCAGTACTATGGATATTTAAAAAAAAATACATTAAATATCTTCAATTATACAATTTTTATGTAAAAAATGGTACATAAATGTTGTAAAACTTGTGGTATGGTGTCAGATGGGATAAATCTATATCATACCAACTGTGATAGGCGTTTTTAACTCACTTTTAGACATTAGACATGTACATTTGGAAATCTTTGTGCATTTGCACATGTAAAAAAGTGTAAAACTATAGATTTCAGAGGACAAAAACTGCAGAATACCAACTAGAATAAGTTGTAAAAACTCCATAATTCATACAGGTGTGACATTCTGCTGTTTGTTCATCGTTCAGGTTTGCATCTTTCCTCAGATCCTGAGACTGAAAACTAAAAGGTCTCTGCCTGCCTTCGCTGTATTTTTGAAATCTTAATGTCACGACGGCCTCGAGAAGCGAAACCCACGTAAACATTAAAGCGACCCTGACCTTCGAGCCGCCTGAAAGCTGACTCTGTGTAATTTGAGGTGGAAAGGATGCAAAACAAACGGGCCGACATTTCCACCGCGGCTGAGGTGTTGAATCTTTTTTTCACAATAGACTCGGTGTGTGGGTGTGTCAAGTGCAGACAGAGAGAGAGAAAAAAAATGGCCCGAGGACTGTTTATAATATCAGCGAGGATATAAATTTCTCATGAAGTGGCTAAAGTTTCCAACACATCCAGCACTCATGAACTGTAACTTGACTCTTCCCCTGCTGACCCTCATCCAGACTCCACAGCACAATAAAACCAGCAGCAGAAGCAGCAGCAGCGAGGGAGGCAAGTGTTCGAGTGTTCAATTTATATAACAATCCCACTTGTTCTCTTGTTGCTGGTTTCTTTCTTTTTTTTTTTTTTCTTGGAGCTGACAGGCTGCCTGGCGCTTTGTAGGAGGTACTGACAAGAATGCGGACAGCTGAATGTGCCAGGCAGAAGAAGTGAGTCACTAGGTGTGGGCTTTTAAAATAGAGGTGAGAATGCACAAAGATGACATCGACCGTATGCAACGATGATGAAAAACTCCCCGCACACGTGTAGTCAGACAACACACTACAACAAGAATCCCAGCGCTGTGGCCGCAAACTGTTTGGAATTTAATTCGGCACCGGAGCCAAAATGGCGTAAGAGCTTCTGTGCTTCTACTGAGTAGATTTCTGATGCCTAAACTGGATGGATATGAGTAATAAACACTATTTTTATTATTTTTTCAAAGTACATCAACATGTTCAATGCATCGCTGCGAACTCTCTGAACCCCAAAACCTGCCGAAAAAAAAGAAAATCACTAAAATTACAACATTTATCAGAGATTTTAACTTTCTGACAGTCTTTGAACTACTCATCTGTGATATGCCCTTAAATCTGAAAAAAATAACCAAATCTAGAGTTAAAATTGTAGTATTTCTTCAAATGTTTGCTTCAACCTGATTCTGGAAAACTAAATAAATAGAAACTTCTACACTCCTTAGTTAAACTATGAAACCATTAGTAATTCAGCTACAAACAACAGTCTTCATTTATAGGAATATGAGTAATAAACACTATTTTTTATTATTTTTTAAAACGACACCAACATGTTCAGTGCATCACTGTGAACCCTCTGAACCTCAGCACCTGCCAGCAAGTTGTTTTATTAAATGAACTGCTAAAATTACAGCATTTATCAGAGCAACAAACTCTGAAAAAACAGGAGATTTTCAACTTTCCAGCAGTCTTTGAACTACTCATCTGAGATATGTCCTTAAATCTGACCAAAAATAACCAAACCTAAAGTTAAAATCGTGATATTTCTTTAAATGTTGGCTTTAACCTGATTCTGGAAGAAAAAAAAAACAACATTTGTGCACTGAGTAAAACTATGAAACCATTAGTAATTCAGCTATAACTAACAGTCTTCATTTGGAGGAATATGAGTAATGAACACCATTTTAATTATTTTTTTGAAGTACACCAACATGTTCAATGCATCACTGTGAACCCTCTGAACCTCAGCACCTGCCAGCAGGTTGTTTTATTAACTAAACTGCTGAAATTACAGTATTTATCAGAGCCACAAACTGTAAAAACAGAAAAAACCATCAGATTTTCAACTTTCTGACAGTCTTTGAACCACTCATATGCAAAATGCCCTTAAAACTGAAAAGAAAGAAAAATCTAAGCTGAAAATGATGATGTTTTTTCAAAATCACATTTTTCTACATGTCTAAATGTTTGTTGGTTTTTTAGTCACCCAAAATACAGCATTTGCTCTAAAAATACTGCACTCCTCAGTTAATTATGAAACAAGCAGTAATTCAGCTCCAACCAACAGTTTTCATTTGGAGGAATATATACATGTAAAGAACAGTTTTGTTTTTTTTTAAGTACACCAACATGTTCAATGCATCACTGTGAACCCTCTGAACTCCAACACCTGCCAGCAAGTTGTCTTTACAAAGAAAAAATCACTAAAATTACTCCATTTATCAGAGAAATAAACTGTAAAAACAGAAAAAATCATCAGATTCTCACCTTTCTGACGGTCTTTGAACCACTCATGCGTGATATGCCCTTCTGTCAGAATAAATAACTAAATGTATTGCTAAAATTGTTATATTTCATGTCTCAATTAGACATTTGCCATAAACAAACCATTAGCTTTAACCTGATCCTTTAAAAAACAAAAATTTCTACTCTCTTGACTAAAACCGTGTTAGTAATTCACATGAAACTATATAAAAAAACATATCACCAAAATCATAACCTTTATTAGAACCAGAACCTGTAAAAATAGAGAGAATCATCATATTTTAAAACTTTTGACAGTCCTTGAACATTTCATGTGTGACGACAAAATTTATTCCGTCTCATTTAAAAAAAAAAAAAAGACAAAAATAAACCATTTACTCCAACCAATTCTGTCAAAATCAAAATAAAACTGCATCTCTTGGCACAACTGAGAACCAATTAGTGACTGAGCTGCATCAAATCATTTGTCATGTGACAAAAATTCTGAATATTTTCAGCTGAACTGCAGGTAGTGTTTACACAGAGCAGAGGGGAGACAAGTATAGAAACAAGTTTAAAAAGTAAAGTCAAATATCTGTAGTATGAAGAATCAGCATTTATATTCCCAGTGTTGTACCAGTGGGAACTTGGAAAAATGTTCTACATGTTGACTCCAAATTTTTACTAATTTTGTAAAATTAATATTTACAAAAAATTAAGTTTCATTCATCTTTATCAGTGATTTATGTCATTCTGACCACACAGAAGACATTTTCTGAGTTCTCTCGACTTCTTCATGTTTGTTCCGTTTCCAAAGAGCTGTAGGATTTTATGCTGCAGTGAAAAATGAGCCCACAGTGAGTAAAAATGGCACAGGGGCAATAAACGCTCAAACTGCCCGGGGTTTGAAGGGTTAAATAGCAAACTACAATAATAAAATGTCATCTAGTGTTACAGAAGTTTTCTCATTTAGGTCACTCTTGGCCTTTTGGCTTCATACAATCGATCTTTTGAGAAAAACCTCAGCATGATCGGTGACGGGTCCTTCAAGTTCGGCAGACGGATCAGATCGGGGGTCAAAACAGAATTTTTTTTTCAATTACGACTTCCATCCAAGACCGATTAAAGTCATTCTTGCCTTTATAACCACTCGATTAGACTTTTCTCTGTATGTGGGCGTAGAGGAGATGTCTACTTCGTGTCTGAAGCTGATGCAAAATGCGACTTCTGCCAGTACAAATAAAAATGTGATCACATAACATCAGCTTTTTGGTCCGGTTTGGGGTTGATTTTAAGATTTTAATGTTTACATGTAAGGTTTAATGTTAATTTAGCAGAAATTTTGTATTTTCATACCCAGTTAGAGTTCGATGAACCTGGATGTTTTGAGATCCAGGTATGAAAATAGAGGCGCTTGAGCCTTCACGTCTCTGGATCTGCTCAGATTTTACTTCCTCTTCATGTCATTGGAATTCGATTCAAGTAGAGCTCAACATCGCGATTTCATTTCTCATGGTGTTGTAACTTTCCACTCTTTTAATTTTATTGTTGTGCATTCAGATTTGCCTTGAAGTCACTGTGTTTTATTGTGTTTCACGGCCTGTCATTCAGCTTTTGTTGGTATTAAATGGGCTTTTTGAATAAATTTGATTTGCAGCAAACACATGTGGGTCAGGATTCAAAAAAAGACAGATGTGAAACCCAAGTTTGCTGTGAATTCTTGTTTTTTTTTTTTTTTGGTAATTTGAATTGGAATCTCAAAGGTTCCCTGCGTATTATTCAGATCCATTTCTAAGCTAACGTTAGCTACCGTTGCACAGTTTCAGCATTGAGGTAATGCACTCAGGAATCCTTTAAAATAGAAATCAGTCCACACGCTGTTGGCCGGTGAGAGAGTCTGAGATGGTTTGTGTTGAGTTCACATGTAAGAAAAAGCAAATAATACCTGCAAAATGCTTCACATTCTTACACATGGTTCGTTTAAGTCAGTATTTGGTATTTTAATGATTAATCCTCCAAATTCCAAATGCTTGTTCACTGTGACTCATTTTTCACTGCAATATAAAGTCCTGCACCTCTGCAGAAGCAACACAAGTACGACTAGAAGTTGAATCCGATCTTACATTTTTACATTTTTTCCATACTTCCATACTATCTCACATCTGCTCGGTGCAAACACTGCCTGCAGTTCATTCTAGGTCAGTTAAAAACTCCCTGAATTTTTGCACCTGGTTTCTTTACGGCTTTCCAGTTGTGCAGATAAACACAGAATTTTTTGTTTTTTACAGAATCTAGTTTGTGCAAATGATTAAATTTTTGCAAATTTTTAAATGAAGAGGTTTTGATGAAATGTCACAACTTTAAGCTTAGATTTGGTTACACTTTCCAGTTTAACAACACAGTCATAAGTGAGTACTTCAAGGATTGTCGAAAAATTGAACACTTAGTGATTATTTCATTTTGTACGCTGTCGTTTTAGTTATTTTAGATAACATGTCTTTCAAACTCACCAACGGCTTGCGAGGTTCAAAGGGTTAAAAGAAATATCGGCTGCACTAATGGTCGAACAGGTAAAAAATATTTTACACAGAAAAGCGTTTACAGATCTTGAATGCTGCCATCTCATCCATGAAGACGTCCTATCAAAGCATTTTGTGGCTCCACAGGGAGCTGAAGGAAATCTGAGAAGTCACCTTAAGTCAGTTGAGGCAAAGTCAGACGAGGCTGAAGAAGTCTGAAAATAAAAAAAGAACGAAGCCAGCGAGACCTCTGTAGCCAACTCCTCATCTCGGCAACACTTCAGTATCAACTAACAGCGTAAAAAAACAAATATCTGACGTAAGTTTCAGGGGTGAAGTTAAGCTCTAATACAAATGTCAGCTGTAGACAAGGTGGGAAATGCACAGAATATAAAGGATATCATAACTCTTGCTGTTTGCTGCCATCTTGCTGTTGCTTGAATAGTTTTATACGCTACTGTTTCTTATTTTAAAGAATGAAGGAAGTCTTTGGTGTCATGGTGCCCACAACACTGTTAGGATACTTGGAGTTTTCCATGTATTATTTTGTCAATAAATCTGAAACATTAGACTATGGATCAAAGTATATAATGTATTTTTTTAGATGTAAAGTTGCATTTAAAAAACGATTTTTATACCTGATATGATCGAAAATCAACAGTTTATTACAGAAATTATCATAAGCCTTTGTTAAATAACCACAGTTTTACTTTTTCCCAAAGGTAAATCCAATATTTCTATAAATGTTTAACATGAAATATTTGTCAAATATACAGGATTTTTATGTAAAGATTCCTATTAAGCTTGGTATGATCAAGATTCTCGCAATTTAATGCAAAGTCCTTAGATTTAAAACACCAATTTCCTTTTTTTTTTTTTTTACAAGATTTTACAAGATTTTTTTTTACAAGATAGGTCGACTTAAATATTAAGATTTTTTGCATGAAGTTATAATGAAAACTCAAACTTCTAATTGAAGTGATCTTACAATAAGAAATTGAATTACTAGCTTTACAATTATGTTACTTAATATTATGTATTTGACACTGTTTTCAAGATTTTTTGCAATAAAATAATAGAATAAAACCCAAATAATAACAGTACTAAGCCTGATTATTTGTATTATAACATTATTCTATCATATTTATAGGTGATTTATTTGTGTTTGCTCATGTTAACGATCTTTATTAAACACTGGAAAGCCAAAATAAATAGAGAATTTGCCAAATTAAGGTCAGAAACTGTATTTTAATTACAGAAAATAACATTTTACAGCAGTTTTTTATAACAGTGCATGTCTCTAGTTTGATTTTTGAGGGTTTTTATGGCAGATCATACATCTCACTTGTTTTCTGTCTGTTTTCTACTCTAACGATCGAATAAGTGCAAAATACCAATATAATTTTCCTGTCAAAACAAAAACAACTAACTTTTTGTGAAGAAAAACACATTTCGGAGACAACAACCAGCCTGGAGGTGTAAATATACGCAGAGAGAATACTTGGTGCCGCGTCTGTTTGTATTAACGCGTGATTATTAATCCTCCTCTTGCTACGTTCCACGTGTCTGAAATGAAAAGACCAAACACTCCTGTTGATTCTAGCTCCGCCACCTGTCGCAGCCACTGATGTGGACACTCCCCGTTACCATGACGACAGCCACATCCTCCCCCCCATCCTATCTTCCGGTTTCATTTACTGAGACGCTCAAAGCGAGGGACGATCCTGCGAGCGGCGAGCTGCATCTAATGAGGACAATAAGAGCCGCCCCCGCCGACCGGCTCTGACTCATCTTCTGAAGCGAACAGGTGCATCCCGACACCGAACCGCCTCAAACAAGGTTAACGGACCCCGATGGGGAATCACGGGGAGGTTTATACACAGAAAAACGCTTAAATGACGTTCGAGATTCACTACAACAGCCGGTGATGCAGCAGAATGTAGAGATAGAGGGACAGACTGAGTCACTCGTCCACCAGAATCACGTCACATCAAGAAAAGGCTTCAGGAAACAATGAGACACAGAACTCTGAAATAAAGGTCGACAAGAGGAGAGACAAAGTAGAAACTACACTGTAACACTTTTTAATAGTTTATGGCTGCAATTTACTAGTATTTCACAGATTCTCTGTATTTTGTTGAATCAAAGACAATATCTAGTAGCATTTAACTGTAAAATTACACATTTATATATTACTACAGATATGTAGCATTATTTGAATGAATTTTTTTGCATGTTATTAAAATATTATTTTATTTATTTTATGTATTTTTATAATTAGTAATTTATTCTTTTATTACATTTGACCATAAAATTAGTTTTTTAAAAATGTATTTAAATGAGCAAAAGTATCATTTTTTACATATATTTACTAGGGGAAAATTATGTCTGTTAGAAATAAAAAAAATGATAAATCATTTACCAAATTTAAAATTGTAAATGTTTTACCTGTTATTTTACAGATTTTCACTGTTTTGTTAAATAAGAGAAAACATCTAATAAAACTTTTTAAAATTAATTAATATACATGTTGACCGTAAAAAAACACTAATATCCACATAAAAAAATAATTATTTTTACAGACAGTTTATCTTTACACTTGACTATGAAATTACACTATTTTCGCTGTATTTAAATTAACTTTTTTTTAAAAATTACAGATATTTTTTAGAGATATTTGCTATTATTTGAAAGAAAAATTATGTTAAAAATGGTAAATCCTGTGTAATTGCTTTTGTTTTGGGTTTTTTTGTTTGTTTTTTACAGATTTTCCCTGTTTTGTAAAATCTGTTTTTAAACAGATATTTGCCATAATTTGAAGAAAAAATATATCTCAGGAGGACTAAAAAAAAAAAAAATCTTTAAATTTCAGACATCTCAGAAAATTAGACATTACACGTTGACTAAAAAAAGCCTACATTAAAATTCTGCATGTATTTTTTTTTAGCTATTTATTTTATAACTTTTAACTGCAAAGTTACACATTTATTCCATATTTAAATGAGCTACAAATATATTTAACTATAATGTCATCATTTTTTTTACAGTTTTTGTACATGGATATGTTGTTTCTTACACCCTTGCTTCCAGATTTTCTCAGTTTCTCTGTGGGATTTTTGTTTACAGCGTCCTCAGTAACCTCTCTGTACAGTTTCCTCCCTAAAACTCATCAGGATTTACTGTTAAACCGAGCAAACAAATGAATGAACAAACTTCTTCCACCTTCCCTCCTCCTCTACTTGTTCTTCTTCTCCCGTGTCAAAGGGTTGCGCCTCTAATTTAGCTGCTTGCTTCACTTCACATACAGCTCCTGTTCAAAATAGCCACAGGTCACGTGACCGTGTAGTCGCTGTCCTATTGGCCGACCGCAGTGTCATAGTAACCGTGTCTGCAGCTTTATTACAGGCAGAGCTGCATGAGCGAGGACACAGAAAGAAGATATACAGTAAATAAAATACCCTGAAAGGGAATCAGCAGCAGAGAAGCTCCTCAACAGGTTATCAGTGAGGTGTTTGTTGTGTGAGTTACAGCGTTTACAGAGTTTTTAACCAACAAAACGCCCAAACTCAAACTTTCCTGCACCTAACTGGTACAAACTAAGCTGCACTTTTGCACCACAGACGGAGCAGAGAGACAAAAGTGCAGGAGCTGAGCTTCTGCAATTATCCTGCAAATGAAGCAACTGTTTCTCCTCCATTTTCTGCTCAGCGGCTGCCACCGTGATGAATTTACACCCCCTTAGTGTTGACATTAAATAAATGGAGTGGAGGGCGAGAAGAGAGCAACAGAATGGAGGTTGGGGGGGTAATGGAATAAGGAGCAAGGGCGGGATGGCAAAAAGACAAGTGGTTGGAATAATGAGGACTGAAAAGAGTCGCCCTGCAGCAGGGAAATGAGTTAAGGTTGCTTCTCCTAGAGCGGTGACGCAAAAAAAGAAATAAATCTGAGGACGAAAAGGAGAATCTGAGAGAAGAAAGCAGGTTTGTTTTTGCAGAAACATTCATTTCGCGTCAATTTTCTCAGTTTAAACATCTTTAGATATCACAGCAAATCATCACACAAGTTATAAACAAAATCTCAAAAACTATTTATTACTTTACAGTTTTCCCGTTTTGTTAAATCACTAATATTAACAAAAAAAAATCTGTTAGCTGTAAAAAATAAATAAAAATAAAAAAGACCCAAAGGTAAATAATGAGGAATATCTGGATTTTCTATTTTACAACGTAATTTATTTTATTGTATTTAAATGAGCAGAAAAGAATATTATTTCAGAAATATTAGCAGTTTTTTTAAAGTAAAAAGTATGAATATTAAGCATTGAAAAATGGTAAATCATTTTTATAGAAATTTTGCAGATTTTCCCTATTTTGTTGCATTATAATATTAATTAATTTAAATCAAAGAAAAGGGTAATAATTTGTCATGTTATGTAATAAAAAATGCATCAAACTGTAAATAACATTAAAAATCTGCATTTTTACCAATAACAATTTCTTCTTTTACAATGTTCGACTGTAAATTCACTTTTTTTACTGTAATCAATTAAAGAAAAAATATTTTTTACAGATCTTTGCTGTTTTCTGAAAGAAAAAATAAGTATAAGGACTGAAAAGTTGCAAATCCTTCTTTTATAAGCTATTTTTTCCCTATTTTGTTCAATTACAGATTTCTAATAAAATCAAATTTTTTTTACCTGTTATCTGTAAAAACAAACAAAAGAAACTAGCCATAACTCTAAATAATGTCCTCATCAAAAATCTGTATTAATTTGCCTGTCTAATTAAAATATTAATTTGAAGATCCCACAAATTATTTTGCTGTTATTTAAAAGAAAAACATTTATATTAAGGAGTGAAAAGTGGTAAATCCTACTTCTAAAAGTTATTTTTCCCTACTTTGTTAAATTACAGATTTCTAGTAAAATTACAGAAATTTGTATTTTACATGTTAACTAAAAAATTAAAACACTTAAATAGAAACTAGCCATAACTGTGCATAACATCCTCATGAAAAACCTGTATTGTTAGTAAACAGTAATTTGTTATTTTACAATACATGGCCACAGAATGACACTGTTTAACTGTAATTAACTTAGAGCTTTTGCAGTAATTTCCACCATTTCTACAGTTTTTGAATGTTTCTGTTACAGATAAGAGGTCAAACATCTTAATCTGTTACTGCCACAAACAGCAGCAGCAGCATCCAGTGAGTGTTTCCAGACTTCAGTATGACTAAGAAGTGATTACCATCAGAAAGCCAACACTCGCTGCAACCCTGCCCTGATAATTAAACAGATAAAAACATCTTATCAGCTCAGATGATGTGAGAGTCACCAAAGTAAGAACATTAAATATCCTTTTTCTATTTGTTTTATCTCAGAGTCTCCTCAGAGGGAATCAGCCATCAAACGCTTTAAACAAGAAGAAGAAGAACAAGAACACGACGTCTCAGATGGCTGAGAGCCGACCAGAATACCGCCGAGTATTTATATCACACTTATATTAACTCAGGTAAGGAGGGAACAAAAGGTGAAGAAGCACGACGAATGTCTCTCAGGACTGACATGTGCAAACCGGGGATTCACAGATGACAGATTTCCCGTCTGCAGCTGGAGGCCACTGGCTGTAAATGGACGTGTTCCTCTCCTCTGTCGCCATGGCGTCATGGCAACCAGCAGGGAGATGACCAGAAAGATGAGTCATGGAGCGAATTCACCGGAAAGTCCCGTTTTCACAAGCAGGCGAACCAGGGAATCCAACAGCAAGAATTAAATCCTCCCAACAAGTTCAAAATATCTGGTTTAAAGCAGCATCTCATTATAATTCAAGGATATAATAATAGAATAACTGAGTTTATTAACACTCTTAACGTTCAGTTTTTCTCTTAGCATCTTATTTCTGGCAAAATACATAAAATTTGTTCAGTAAAATATGCCAATCTTGTCACAGATATTTATATTACACATTTAGAATAACAAAAGATTAACCTTAGGCTTAAATATTATGGGTACAATATTATATAAATGTACCTGACTAATTTACCTGTTCTAGTAAAACATTAATTTTAAGACCCTACAATAATATCCATTACATGCATTTACTGGGTTAGTTTACCTCATTTAAATATTAAGGTTAAAGCCTTACAAAGCTATTTATAATATAAATTTACCAGATTAATTTACCTGAATAACTTGAACGTGAACATTAAAATCCTATTCTTTATTACATTCATTTTTCTTAGTAATTTAAATATTAAGATTATGATCCTATAATACTTGCCTGACTAGTTTACCTGGTTTATTTAAATATTATTGGTAACACTCTACAATATTATATAACTACACCAGACTATTTTTATTTTATTTTCTTGTTTTTTAAATTTACCTGCCTAATTTAAATATTTGGGTTAAGACCAAACAAGACTACTAATTATATACATTTATTTGACTGATTTATCTGAGTAATTCAAATA
The DNA here is from genome assembly GCF_022539595.1 of Amphiprion ocellaris. Lineage (NCBI taxonomy): Eukaryota > Metazoa > Chordata > Actinopteri > Pomacentridae > Amphiprion > Amphiprion ocellaris. Next base: position 12,825,175 of record NC_072784.1, on the reverse strand, counting down.
TTAAGGCTGAAATCCTATATTATTATTTATTATATAAATTTACTTGACTATTTTACCTGATTTATTTAAGTATTATTGGTAACATCGCATAATATTACATAACTATAACTGACAATTCTTTTTTTTATTAACTTTTTAAAAAAAATGTACCTGTCTACTTTCAATATTCATACTAAGACCCTACACGATTATTAATTATATACATTTATTTGACTAATTTACCTGAGTATTTTCAATATTAAGGTCAAAATCCTATATTATTATTATATAAATTTCCTGAAAAGTTTACCTAATTCATTTCAAAATTATGGCTAACACCCCACCATATGTTTTGTTACAGAAATTGACTTGGCTAATTTATTTACCTACTAACTTAAATATTTATGTTATGACACTGCAATATTATTTATTATATACATTTACCTGACTAATTTAAATATCAATGTTAAGATCCTACAATATTATATATCGTGGTCATAATCAAATAATCAAAAATAAGTTTTAAAACCTACTGAAACTCAGCTGTTACAGAGCAAAATGTGCAAATCCACATATAACATGAGAAAAATAAAAGCAAAGGTAATAAAACAGATGATTATTGCAACAAACTGTGTTTTGCTTGATATTTGATGCATCATTATCTGTGTAAAACTGCAACGTTGTTTATCATCACCTGTGTTGAACTGATGTGACGTTTACTCAATGTTTGATCAGCGGATAATCTATTAACCAATTAAAGCATTTGTCAACCTGAAATGCCAGCTATTCATTGGTTTTAGCTTCTCATTGGTGGACTTTTATGTGATCATTTCATTTTTATGTGTATCTTTGGTTTTCTGACAGTTGGTCAGACATTTTTCATTATTTTCTGATATTTTAAAGCCTGATTAATTGAAAAAAAAAAAAAAAACTCTAAACGGATGAACAGAGACCTCAAACATCGCTAAAAGATAAAGTTTCACAATCGCCCAAACCCAACCGAGGCTCAACCAACACCTAAAATCTTGAAACAGACGATATTTGTCCACATGTTCTGGACTCCCGGCATCTCCGAACCAACCACCAGTGCAGGCCTGAGTCAGGCAGGGGGGCAGCAGTGACAGAAGCCCCCAGAAATGGCCACAGCTCTGGGCAGGAGGCTTCACATAGCAGCACATAGCGGCAGTGCTGGAGGTCTAATTAAAAACACAGCGCCTTTCCAGCAGCTGCGGCCCAAAATGGAATCAAGAGGGGCGGCGAGCCGGGAGGTGCGGCGCTATCGGGACCACTTCGACTTGAAACTTCTAAAAACTCCACACACACGCACACTTTGCACAACAAGCAGAAAAAGTGCACACAAGGTGGATTTATCCGGATTCTTACCACGACGGGCCGTTGGATCCTCTCGGTCCTCTCCATACCTCGTTTGCCACCACACCACGGCAAACCAGGGGGGCAACGCCACAATCCACAGACACACCGATGATGTGGATATGTGTGTCAGCGAGTGTGTGTTGCTGCTGCGAGCTCGACAAGTGCATGAGTGTGTAAGTGTGTGTGTGTGTGTGTGTGTGTGTGTGTGGGAAACCGGCCCAGCAGCTCCCTTAACCTCCTCACGCCCACCGCCCCCCCCCACAACCCGGAGGAACGTGAACCCTGAGCAGAGGAAGGGAGCCGGAGCCGGCCAGGGGGTCGGGTTGCAGGACTTGTGCTACATTTGCAAACTGGTGAAATATATTTAGCCACCGGCCGGGGCAGAAACAGGGACGCGAACACACTGAGACCCAGAAGGAGGCTCGGTATGCAGCCGTCAGCCATTCAATGCCCCAGCTGACGTGAGAGGCGAGTGGGGCAGTGCCCAGGGAAACCCCCTCCCCTCCATCCCTTCTCTGCTCTCTGCTGCCATCCTCACCTCGTTCTTCCCAAAACCCTCTCCGGCTCTTTGTCTATCTCCCGGAAAAAGGCTATCAGATGAGGGATTAATATGGATATGAGCGAGGGGGAGTCAGCGGTCCGGCGTGAAAGCAGCGAATCGAGGACATGAAGCGCATCGATCTGGGCTTTGAAGCAACTGGCGCTTGATGACTTGAGCCTTTGAAGTATCTGTTGAATAGTTACGGCTCCAAAACCATGAATGCACAAACCACACTGTGATAAAATACTGGAAAAGTACAGCCAAGTTGTAACAAAAATGTACTGTTTGTCCAAAATACAGATACAGAAAATACTGTGAAATCTGACAGTGTGAACTGAGCAAAAGATGTAACACAACACAATACAAACAAGAAAAATCAGACAGAAATGAAAAAAAAATGACAGAAATGAAACACAAAACTGCAAAAATGAGACACAAAACGAGACACAAAACAGCGGAACCGAGACACAAGACAAAGAAAACTTCATAAACGACACACAAAATAAAAAAGAAAACTTTCAAAGACACAAATGAGACACAAAATGACACAAACGAGATGCAAAATACAACAAACAAAACAACAAAATCAAGACACAAAGCGAGACAAATGAGACACAAAACGGCAGAAATGAGACAAAAGACAAAGAAAATTTCATAAACGACACACAAAATAACAAACAAAATTTTGAGTGACATAAACAAGACACAAAATGACACAAATGAGATGCAAAATCCAACATACAAAACAACAAATACAAGACACAAAACCTCATAAACGAGACACAAAGCAGCAGAAATGAGAAAAAAAACACAGAAAACTTCATAAACGACACAAAATAAAAACAAAACTTTCAGTGACACAAAATGATTAAAACAAGACACAAACTGAGATAAATGAGACACAAAACCAGACACACACAACCTAAAATGACAAAATCAATATTGTGTTTACTTCTTCTGTGGTAACCGCAAAATTATAATTTTTTGGATATTACAGGAGGCGGTTGTCATTGTAGGTGGTGGTTTTGGTAATAAAAGTTCGAATGTGTCCACTAGAGGGCGACCTCTGACACTATGATGGTTGTTCTTCATGGCTACAGACCACCTGCTCTTCCTCTGTTGTCTTTCTAACTGATGACATCACAGTCAGCTGATGAGGGGAAATAAAAAATTAAGGGACTCTACTGGGATTCATGGACTTCCTGCAGAATCCAAACACCAAACCTGGACTTATGTGTGAGGATTAAAGGGTCTGCATGCTCTCGTTGATTTATTCGGTTTCTAAAATGCTTCTTTGAGTGTGCAAAGCCTTGTTTTTACACAATTTTTCACACATAAATTACACCTCTTCAGATTAAATTAGCATGCTATCTTTAAAGAAAAAAACAAATAATACCATTTCTAACACCCAAAGCTGTAAAAATTAATAGAATATTAGGATTTCCTGACTTTCGGACGTTCCTTTAACTACTCATCTGTGACAAATCTGAGCTTAAATCTTGATATTTCATGTCTCATTTAAAATTTTGCCAAAAATAATTAGTTTGTTTTAACCAGATTCTGTAAAAAACTAAAAATTCTGCACTTCTCGGCGCAACTGTGAAGCCTTTAGTGACTCAGCTGTGAGCTACAGTCATGTCAGAAAAATTCTGAGATTTTTCAGCTGAGCTAAACACAGAACTGATTGGAGTCAAGTATGCAAACAAATCAAAATGTGTAAATTTGTAAAATAGCATTTACAGTCACTTTATTATTATTTTTTTTTACAGTATTGTTAACACCTGTGGAAACTTGAAAATGTTGTACACCTTGAATCCATCCATCCATCCATCCATCCATTATCTATACACCACTTAACTCTTAATTATTATTAATGTCATTCTGGGTCATTCTTTAGGATTTTTCTGTTTCCACGGAGATGCAGGACTTTAGATTGTAGTAAAAATTGAGCGCACAGTGAGGAAAAATGTCCAGAAACTGCTTGGCCTTCAGTAGATGTCACAACAGAGAGATGACAGAAAATTAGGACAGAAAGAGATGAAGGACAACATGCACTAGAGCAGCACATCGCTGGGAAAAACTGACTTTGCGATTTTGTGTTTTTTCTGAATTGTACACAGATGATTTGAATAGCTCTGATTAGAAGCAATTAATAATGGTAGAATGATTGGGGTGATTTTGTTGGGAAGTGCAACTGCATGAAATATAATAATTTGTTCTGAAAAAGCTGAAAAAAGAAGCATTTGGAATCTTTCTCATGTGGTGTAACACAAGCAAAAGACATCCAAAATAGTTCTCATCTTTGGAAACATTCAGATTTGGCTTTGTGCTCGTCAAACAGAGATTCGTGATTTACATGATCAAACTATTCAGCTGTGTTGCTCCAACAATTGCAAGATTCTGCCAACAGAGAACTTGGTTTTGGTTGATAGCACCTTTTCGGTAGCTGAAATATTTCCATACAACTGACACGGCATTTCTTTTTGCACCCAAATGTATAATTTCAGCGTTCCTGTCTTTTTTGTCGCTAATTTTTGCTGTGCAGGTGAGGAATCTGCCTGGCAACAACTCACTGTTTCGCAAATAAAGTTAAAAAAAATTTAATCTGAGTAGTACGTGTGATGACTTGCAGATTCGTCCTGGAAAATTGGAACTGCGTGAGTTTTCTTGTAGTTGTAACATGTCGTGTTTGAGGTAATTTCACTGTCGGCTGCGTTTTCTGCTGTTAGATGATTGTGGATGTTCATGGCTCAGTGACGATACTGAGATGACTTGAGCTTCATAGTATCTGTTGAATAGTTACAGCTCCAAAACCACGAACAAACAAAATGCACTTCATTAAATTACCGCAAAAACACCACCAAGCGTGAAAGATGGCGCGAACTGAACAAAAGATCTGAAACAACACAACACAAACAGGACACAAAATGACAAAAACAGGACAAAAAAAGACACAGAAGAGTCACGACGTGAAAAACAAGACACAGGAAGGAAACAAAACTGTCACAAAGAGACACAAACAAAACAAGATATAAAAGAAAAGTTAGATAACGTCAACACAAACAAGACACAAAATGACAAAAACAAGACACAAAAACGACAAAAATTAGTCACACCATGATGAAAACAAGACAAAATGACAAAAATGAGACACAAAACAACAAAAACGAGACACAAAATGACAGAAACGAGACAAAACAACAAAAACAAGACACAAACAACACTAATGAGACACAAAAGTCACAAACAAGACAAAAAAAGACAAATGAGTCACAACATGACAGAAGCAAAACATGACACGAGATATAAAAGAAAAATTACACAACATAACACAAACAACACACTAAATGACAAAAACAAGACAAAAAAAACAACAGATGAGTCACATGATAAACAAGACAGAATGACAGAAAGGAAACAAAACTGTCACAGAGAGACACAAAGCAAAATATAAAAGAAAAATTACACAATGTCAACACAAACAAGACATAAAACGACAAAAACAAGACGACAACAAAAATGAGTCACAACATGAAAAAAACAAGACACAATGACAAAAATGAGACACAAAACAACAAAAACAAGACAAAATGACAAAAGCAGAACACAAAACAACAAAAATGAATGAGACTGAACGAGAAAAAGACAAGACAAAATGACAAAAACAAGACACAAAATGACAAAAACAAGACACAAAATGACAAAAACACAACACAAACGAGTCACAACATGACAAAAACAAGATACACAATGGCAGAAAAGAGACTGTCAGATACAAAACAAAATTAATGAGATACAAACGTAAAAATACACAAAATCAACAGAAACAGGACACAAAACATCAAAAACAAGACAAAAAAGACACAGAAGAGTCTTGACATGACAAAAGTAAAACATGATAAATGAGATATAAATAAAAAGTGAGACAAAATGAACACAAACGAGAAACTAAATGTCCAAAAATGAGACGCAAAATAACATAAAAAATGAATCAAAAAACAACAGAAAATTTGACAAAACGACACAAATGAGTCCCAAAATGACACAAACTAGACACTGATGTTCATATTCTGCAGCTCTAACCTGCACATATAATACGTGTTTGTATGCAGATTGGAAACGGTGACAACATCCTGCTTTGAATCAGTTTTGCACATGCATGATTTGCAGGTTGAAGGTGTGTTTCTTGAGTGAGACATGTTGAAATTATCCACGTTTCAGGTTGCATGACAAACATTTGCTGCTTCTGGGTCTCCTAAACATGTTAATAAATGAGGATGTTTTCAATCATTGGTGCATCTCAGCACTCAACATCCCATAATGTAGAGCTCAGCTGTTTGCTCTTCAGCAGCACAGATATCCTGTTACATCAACGCTGCATGTTAAATATTCAGCTTCCTGCTTTATTCTAAGGTCACCCAAGAGAAACATCTAATCTTGAAACGTAAATTTGGCTATCAATGGCCGCTTTCTGCAAAATAAATGAGCCTGTTGGTAATAAATGGACCGGAACAGAACATTAGTTTTGGTCATCTAAACGTATTTCTTTGGATTTTACAGGTGTAGTCTCTGAACTTCTCGATCCACACTCGTATATTTGTCTCAGTCTGCAGTGTGAAATCACCTGATTGTGTGTTTTCTCCGCAGCAGAAGCTTTTGTTACTCGAGCGAGACTCTCGGACACGTGTGACAGATCTGTTGATCTGCACAGGATTATGGGTCAGAACAGCCAGAAAAACATGCCAGATTACAAACTGCAGAACGAGACCAGATGTAGTAAGACAATCTGGTGTTTGACAGAATGTGTGTCAGGATATTTGATATCTTTTTCTGGCAGACTAGTGCCATTATTTTTTTTGGAAATTTAATTAGAAAAAGACAAATGTGTAAAAAATCTGGTGTAAGCGAAAATATGTATTAAAAAAACATTGAAATACTGTAATGTTGAAAAACCACAAAGAACAATGACAGTAACAACAAATATCTGAAAATAATGATATTTTTTAGCCTGTTTAGATTTAAATACAGGAAAATTGTCATTTTATGATCACACATTATAAAAGAACAAATTACTAGTTGTGTAAAAATACAGATTTTTGATGTGGATGATTTAAAAAAAAAAATTTTTTGCAGTTAACACGTAAAATATCACCCGGATTTTACTAGATACTATCTGTAATTTAACACAGAACTAAAAATCTGTCAAACAACAGTTACAGTTTTCATGATGTGGATGTTATTTACAATTTTATTTAACAGTTAACATGGAAAACAACATTTTTACTCTGATTTAATAGTAATTGTCTGCAATTTAACAGTTAAAAACTACCATTTTTCAATTCTTAATATACATTTTTTTGCTGATTTAAATACAGTAGAAAATATTAAAATTTTACGGCTGAACATCATACAAGAACAATCAGATGTTGACATTTTTAACATTTTTTTTCTGTCTACATGTGAATTTAGACAATTTTTCTGTGATTTTACTAAATATGTGAAATTTAACAAAACAGAAAAATCTGTGGAAGAACAGTTCAAAAAAACATGTTTACAGTTAAAGATACCTTTCTCATACTTTATATAATGGCAAATATCTGTGAAATAACCCTTTTTTTGCTTATTTAAATACAGCAAGAGTAGTGTAATATTTACGGCCTAACATTGCTAAAGAACACATCCCCATATATAAAAATATAGACTGATGAAATGGACATAATTTACAGTTTCTGGCTTGTTAACGTGTATATTAATATTTTTTTTATTCTGTGATTTTACGATATATCATCTATAATTTAACAAAACAAGAAAAATCTGTGAAATAACAGTTAAAAAATGTTACAAATTTTAAATTCTTATACAATTTTTTTTGCTGATTTAAGTACAGTAGAAAATATTTTAATTTTATGGTCAAACGTCAAAAGAACAATTTGATAGACATTTTTTACAGTTTTGAATCGTTTCTTTTCCTGTCAACATGTAAATTTATATTATTTTACTAGTTATTATCTGCAATTTATCAAAACAGGAAACATCTGTAAAATAACAGTTGAAAGAAAAATATCAACACTTTCGCACTCCGTAATATATTTAATGTGTCTTTCATAGTCAAATAATGTTTTTGCATATTTACATCCAGTGGGAAAAGTGTTGTTTTATGTGTAGTTTAATACTTTTTGTCTGTAATTTAACAAAAAAGGGAAAATCTGTAAAGTGACTGTAAAATATTGCAAAAATTACAGTTAAAAACCTTTAAAAGCTTTTCACATTCAGCGCGGATCACATCACTTCCTCTTGCCAATGAAGAGGTCAGGCAGAAAAGAGGAACTCGTTTAGCTTCTGGTTTGATTTTTTGCTTCTTTTACTCTGTTTACGAGAGCCGTGTGGACTATATCACCACCCTTATTCACTCTAAAGCAGTTTATTAATTTTTCTTAAAATTTAAAAAGTTCCTTTTAGTTTTGCCTGACAGTGATAGATATATGTGTGTATTTTTTATGAGTCTAGACTGTGCGTTTTGTAGATGAGCAGCAGGTGCAGCCTTCAGGTCTTTTGAAGGATTTTCTTTGTGACCGTCATCCTTCGGAGGTGCTCATTATGACAACATGAGGATTTATTGCAACGCTGTCGTCTTCATGAGTGTGTTTTCTACCTGTTAATTACATCAGATGTTCCACAAAGCTAAATATGAATATTACAGTAAAAAAAAAAAAAAAAAAAAACATGTTTTTTTTTTTCCACTGACAGCTTTAGAAAACAGAACTGGAACTACAGCAGCAGCAGCAGACAGTCTCTGGCTGCTTTCACACACAACCAAGACGGATTGTGTGTTTTTGTTTAACTCGACACACAAACTAACACAAACACAGAGGCTGCACACACACACACACACACACACACACACGAACAAACACAAACCCATCGAAACATCCACCATCCCACTGCGCCTGCACACAGGGGGAGATTCAGCAGCCCCGTTGCCATGGAAACCAGGCCGAGTGTACCAGCCAGCTCCACCGTCGGCTGATTGCGGCTCCTCGTGCGTTTGTGCGTGCGCGCGTGTGTGTGTGTGTGTGTGCACATGCGTAGGTGTGTGTGAGACTGTAAAGCCTATACAGGGCTCTGCTTTCACTTCAACGCTGGATGTACGTAAAGAGAGAAAAAAGAAAGGCCTATAAAAGGTGCCTGGAAGCTTCTTTTTCTGCAATTAGCAGCTCATTTTTTTCTTTCACAGAAATTGTGTGCATGTGTGAAATCGCTCAGAAATCCTCCATACATTCAACAGTCCAGCTGCTACATCAGTTTTTAGAATTTGTGAAGCATTTTCACCATGAAAGATGTAATGAAATCCTCCCACTGCGGCCTTGATGAGTGAAACGCTCAACAGCATGAGACAGGAGAACATATTTATCTGAGGAAGCTTTGAATCTTCCTCACTACAGGTGCTGTGCTGCTTATAGAGGGCGAGTAATGGTTGATCCAACCTAGACTGTGAAATAATGAGTTCCTTGATCGTTTTTATCCAGAATTTACTGAGGTTTTTGTTGCAGATTTTTCCCCACTTTGTTTCCCAGATTAAAAGTAATGATTTAGATCTTAACCATAAAAAAACCTGACACTATAAATAATGTCTAAAAAAAAATCTGTATTTTCACAATGTTTAACTGCAAAATGACAATATTTTTACTGTATGTAAATATGCAAAAATGTCATTAATTTAGAGATATTTTAAACAAAATGATGGATAATAAAGACAGAAAAACAGTAAATTATTTTAAAACTGTTATTTTACAAAATTTCCTTGTTTTGTTAAATGACAGATAACTAATAAAGTCATGGAGCAAAGTATTTAATTATAAAAAATAATAATAACAAAAAAATAGGCAAAACCTGGAAATGATGTCCACATCAAAAATCTGTATTTTTACAAATAGCTATTTGCTCTTAACTGCAAAATGACAGTCTTTTTACTGGCTAAAACTAAGCAAAAATATATTAGTTTAGAGACATTTTAAAGAAAAAATATGTATAGTAAGGATTGGAAAATGGTAAATACTCTTTAAACTGTTATCTTACAGAATTTCTTTATTTTGTTAAATTAAAAATAATTTGTAAAATCACAGAAGAGAGAATTTAAGTATTGAAGAAATTCTGAATAATGTTAACATCAAATGTGTTTAATTTTTTACAAAGAGTACTTTGTTCTTTCACAATGTGAGACTGTAAAATTGTATTTTTTTAAACTGTATTTAAATCAGCAAAAAATATTGACCATTTTACAGATGATTACCATCATTAGAAAGAATAAGTTGTAGATTAAGGATTTAAAGAATTGTAAATAAATGTTTTAACTGTTGACCGTATGGCCTTGCTTTGTTAAAGTACATAAAATATAAAATATATATAGAAATAAATATATATAAAGTATCTAGTAGAATCTGAGAAAGGTTTTAACTTAGGTGTTGACTGTAAAAAAATAAAATTTACAATACCACATCAAAAATCTATATTTTTACAATTTTTAAGTTGCTTCATTTGACTGTAAAAAAATTAGATTCTTCATTAATATTATATTCTTTTTTTAAGTGTTATTTTACAATTATTATTGTTATTTGCCTTAATTTGTTCATAATAAATTCACAGAAAATTCTAATAATTCACCTAATTTATATGTTGACTGTGACAGAGACCAAAACTGTACACATCAAAATACATATTTTTACAAATTAAAATTTTTATTTTCTCTTTTACTGTATTTAAATTTGCTAAAAACATTCATATCCATTATTTTCACAACATTATGTATTATTTTAAGTCTTTGATTGCATTTTTTAAATTTCAGAATTTTCCCAGAATTTTTGGTGTTTTTATTTTATTTTTTTCCAGTGAAGCTGCAGGTGGCCCTTCACCTCCTCAAGTCAGCGAGTTAATGAAGGTGTTGGCTGGAGGAGGAGGATGCAGAAACCTTTAGAAACCAGGGGAGAGTTCAGCTTCCGACAGCGGTGGGATTTTTAAAACATTTTTTCTCCTTCTAAAGCAACGGCGGCACTGAACAGGTAAATGTCATTCAGCGCGGATCACATCACTTCCTCTTGCCAACGAAGAGGTCAGGCGGAAAAGAGGGACTCATTTAGCTTCGGTTTTGAGAAATGTGGGACGAGGAATGCTGGAGGGGTCACGAGTGTGTGATGCCTGAAACTAAATTTATGTATTTCAGAATCTCGTCTGAGCAGGAAAATGGATCTTCTGGACCCATAAATGCACTGATCGATGGAGTTAAACCTCCTGTGGGTGGGTCAGGGTCAGCTGGGATTAGATCTAAAACACCTGAGGGACTGGGTTATATCACCGCCGGCCCCTCGGAGGAATCTCAGACAGTAAAAGCTGCGAGTAGCGGCAGTCGCAGGGGGTTTACTGTTGTTGTTGCTGATGTTATCAAAGCCACCGCATTGAGTTCAGTCTGTGGGCTGCCTGTGACACGATCAGGGTGACGAGAGAAGAGACGAGCCTTGTTTAAAGACAAGAAAATAAAGGGTTCGGATGCTCACATTATCTACAGAGTCAACAATCTACGATAATAACAGAGGGGAAAATGAAACCTCTTAAACTCAACAGTGAGATAAATGTTCTACTCAAAAAGTTTGTTTTTTTTTGGAAGATACATCTTGTAATTGCTATATTTGCACATTGATGTGAGCTGGTGAGTCAATTCTACAAGTGTTCTAAGTAAATAAACACAGCTGGGCCCAATCTACAGCAACCAAAGTGCTAGAAATTAAAAGTTGATTTGTATTAATCTGGAATAACGACTTCAAGCAATTTCTGGGCATTTTTTGCTCCTGGTACTTTTTTTTTTTTTTTACTGCAATATAAAGTCCTGCACCTGAATGGAAACAGAACCAGGAAGAAGAAGAGAGAACTCAGAAATGTTTGTTGTGTAGTTTGACAGAGTTAGAATGACAGAAATCATAATTGCTTTCAAAAAAAAAAAAGTTACATTTCTTTGACTATACATTTCACAAAAAAAATAAAGGTGGACTCAACAAGTAGAACATTTGCCCACAGGTGTTGCCAACACTGGAAAAATAAACGGTGACTCTACATACTATAGATATTTCACTATTTACATTTTTAATTTGTTTCCACACTGCCTGTAGTGCAGCTAAAATGTTCTTGAATTTTTGTCACATGACCGTAAGTTACAGCTGAGTTGAATTTTTTCTTTTTTACAGACTCTTGTTAGCGGTAACAGATTATTTTGCTGTATTTTTAAATGAGACATGTAAAGGGATTTGAAGTAAATAACATGATTTTAAGCTTAGATTTGGCTAATTTTAGCAAAGCAGAGGCACATTATAGATGATTAGTTCAAGGACCATCGGGACAATAAAAATGCATCATTTTATTGAGTTTCTCCAGATTCTGGCTTTGATAAAAAATAGAATTTTACAGATTTTTTAAAAAATATATATAACATGCCTTTCAAAGTTGAGAGTAAGTTCTAGGGTTTAGATGGTTAACAGTTGCTTCCTGAACAATTTCCATAATATTTTTGGGCAACTTGTGTTCTAGTAGCAACATTTGATCAGTAACTGAGTTGTTTTTAACTTATAAAGCTTGTAGAACATTACAGAGCGTTAAATGGATAAATAATATGCATTTTTACAAAAAAAAAAATGTACTGAGATGCATCATGCTGTACGTGGTGGACTGAAACTGGAGCTGCAACTATTAATCATCAACTATTCTAATGAGTAATTGATTAATTTATTCATTTGTTTGTTATATATGCATCAATGAGCTTGATGATTGTATTTGATTCATGAATCCCTCTTGAAATTAAGGAAATTCAAATATTTAATTGCATGTTTTGTCTAAAATACAAATACATTGACTGTTTGATTAACAAACTACTTCTTTCAGCTGAAGTGCAAAGATTTTTTACGTCATTTGTGTAATCTGTAGTGGAATATAAGAAACATATTCAGCTGCAACATACATCTGCAGAGACATCAAACCTATTTGTAGCTCAACTGTGCGAACGATGATAAGTAGCCGCATTAAAAGTCCTCTCTGACTCCATTAAACTTGGTATTCATTAAATAAGATTAGAGGGAAGCTGAGGCCGAGTCTGGCGCCCTGATTAGTCTGGCGAGGATTAAATGTGAATCGTTACCTGTCGGACGAAGCTGTTGGAGGTGGTGTCAGAGGAGGTGCTTCCATCCGAGCGCTTGAACCGGCTCTTCCTCTTGGCGTACTTTCCCTGAAAGACGAGAGGACGGAGGGCAGAGGGGAGGAAAAAGAGGGAAAAAGTTTAATTGTGCAATTATCTTGACGCATTTCTTAGAAAACCTGGCGGTTATTAACATTTGGTGTGGCATGTGTCGTCAAATAACGGCAGACAGAGAGCAGCACGAGTCCCAGACAGAGGAAGCCGAGCTCAGAAAATGTGCTCGTCGCTCATTACTGTTCATTTTTCATGTTCTGATGCAAACTGGGACCTCGTAATGCGATTGGTGGACCCCTGGCGACTAGTTCCATCCGGGCTGGGCAGAGGTCACACATCGCATTATGAGCCGCCATCGCCATGGTAACACAATACCCAATAATCGCATTTGTTGGGAATCGGGAGACGCGCGGATATGAAAGCACGAGAACAGAAGAGCTGGTTGAGAAATACACGAAACAAATTAATACAGAAGGTGTTTATGCCACCAAAAAACACTGAGAAAAATAGTGATGCCATACACTCTAAAAAATAGTGTCTGGCAACAGTTTGCAGCAAAAATAATAGTCAAAATCACAAAAATCCAGTTTGAGGAATTGTTTTCCCTCTACAATTAAATGCAGTTTTAATTAATTATCTGAAGTGTATTAAGACAGAAGAGGGAACCTGAAATCCTCACACTCAAGGTGAACAAAAATTAAGTTAATTTAAGCCAATTTCATGAAGTTATTTCAACTTTAAATTAGCTTTAAATCCACTAATGCAGAAATCTGAGTTTAATTTACACACATTAAGTTGATGCAACATTATTATATTATTATAACGCAATTCATCAAGGTTTATCTAAATCATCAAGTTAGTTTTTATCTTGCAGCCATGCATGTAACAAAGACATGGGAATATGCAACTTGAATTACTTTTTAGAGTCCCATTTTTAGTTCCAAAAAATCCAAAACTTTTAGCAAGAGGTGCATCAAAAACGGGTTTCTTCAGGCACCTTAAACTGCGCTCCAAACTATGCAAGCAATTTGTTCTTTTACTACGTTTTACAGCAAAATTACACTCTTTGTGCTGGATTTAAAGGAAGGAAAACATTATTTTAGAGATATTTGCCATGATTTGAAAGCAAAGTTGTGTACATTCAGGATTAAAGAAATACTGAATAATTTTTTAAGTGATATTTTACAAATGTTCCCTGGTTTGTTAAGTAACAGATAATACCTATTTAGAAAACATATCAAAACATCAAACATGTATTTTCAGAAATAGCAATTTGTCCTCTTGCAATATGTGACCACAACTGTACTGTTCTGGTGTATTTAAACTGCTAAAAAAGATCAATGTTTTACAGATATTTGCTGTTATTTTCACAGTTTTTTTGAAAAGCATTTGAAAATGAAATAATTCTTGCCCCATCGCTGCATGATTTTCACTGTTTTCCATGTTTTGTTTTACAGTGAATGTTAGCTAATGAAGATATTACAGCAAAACATGATTGAATTATTTTCTAACAACCAAAAAGAGTAATGACGTTGTGAAGTAAATTCAAGAAGCCCACACCAAGTATAAACCCCAAATCCATCCAAAAACAAGAGCCAAAGCTATGAGGTCACCTTCCCAGTTATAGAAGAGTTTGTCTCTAATGCACCACCCAGCAGAAGAAATCATGTCAGGGTCAGTCTTTCATGGGTTTATATAAATGATCCACTACTGCGACACTTCAAGGCCTCCACAGAACGACTTGTGTGGACCGTAAAGAAAGAAGATCAGACCTCCTGTTCTCTCCGAGGCCTCAGGGTCACACTGGATTTCTCAACACCAACAGGACTGGATGACAGACGAAACTGAACAGGTGAGAAACACCAGTCAACATATGACACACCTAGTGTCAGCAGGAAAATATAACAAACCCAGTTCAACATACACAGGGTGCCTACTAATACAGCTTCTTTAACTGCATGGCTGCAAGTACAAAAATGCATTGATTGGGATAAACCTCTTAGATTGCAAACAATATTTTGATGAGTTGTGTTGACGTAATAATGTTGGCAGTTGAATCAACTTAATATTAATATGCATGAACTAAATACTTTGCTTTGTCACTGTGTCAAGACGGTGCATGTGAAAATGTGCAGGTTGAACAAATACAATTTAAAGGACATTTCAAGACAACATTTCTCACAGCAATACGGCCTGTGTTTAAATATACAGCTTGAAATAAAAAAGAAGTTAACTCCCAAACCGTTTTGTTGCTGAATTAATCAATTTCCTAAAAGCTACATGAAAATAGGCAATTTTTTTATGACAACTCTCAACTTCAAAACTTGTGTTTATACCTACAGTAATCACGCATAACACTTAAAAGAAACTAGATAAAGCTATTTAATTTTTACAAGCTATTACCTTAAAAAAAAATTAATTGTGCTTGTGCATTTATCATTTATTAAATAAGTGCTAATTCCACTAACTCAGTGCAGCTTGTTGGTTGAACATAATTTCATGAAAAGCTGTCATGTAAAATGTAGAATCTTCATCAAAAAAATTGTACAATAAAACAACGTTGAACTTTTTTGAAGCCCTTGTCTATTTTTCTTCACCTCATTTATCGCCATTAACGTTTAAATCTCCCAGTGTCGGAGTTTAAATTCAGGTTGCAACACATTATTTTACAAAAAATCAGCTGTTTGTACGCAGTCTGACGTAAAATAGTGGTTTTACTGACGCCGACATACTGAGACAATATGAACACAATTGTTTAGATGGAAGTATTTCGCTGCGTGTTTGTGAATAAATAAGTTGCAACATTAAAAGTTACTAAAAAGTCAACATTTAACTGTATGTTCAGTTATATTTGATTAATGTATCTAAACCTGACACTGTGGGAGAAACGAGCTACAACTCAAACGTGCAAACCAATACTTCAGCAGTCACTAGAACTACACCTCCTCCTGTGTATTGACAGACCTCCCAGTGTTTCCAGTCAGTAGGGGGTATAGCTCAGTGGTAGAGCATTTGACTGCAGATCAAGAGGTCTCCGGTTCAAATCCGGATGCCCCCTGATTTTTCTGTCACATCTCGTCTTCCATTTAAAGGTTGCCTTGTCAGATCACCTTCCCCTCACCAGATTCAAAAGACACCCTGCAGTTTTTGTCAAATATCTGAATACTCTTTTCTATACTCTTTAATCAGTAAATCAAGTTTGACTTTGACTGGAACTGCACAGTATCGGATGAAATCAAATCATTGCAATATTTAGTTTTTCTGGGATATAACAAAAATCAGGAATTTGGACCAGATGGCTTGTTATTTGGAAAGAACTAAACATTGTAGAATGACTGTGCATGTGCATCAAATAATGAAAATAAACCAGCTGGGACCTTTCTCACATGGTGCAACACTCATTGTTGGCATTCAGATCTGACTTTGCACTCATCATGCAGAGGTTTGTGATGCTGATTTAAATGGTTAACCTAATTGTTGGCTCATGTTGTAACAACCATTGTAGCACACACCAGACAGAATACCTGTTTTTGATCAACATAATCTTTTCTGTTGCAGAAATATTTCCATGCAACTGCTTTTGGAGTCTGCATGTCAAGAAACTGTCTGATGAATGAAGTTAAAAAAAAAACGGCATGGGAAATCCTTGAATCGGACTAAACAAGGTTCTACAGGATAAACTTCTCATGTAGACTAGTCATGTAAAATGAAAATTGTGCAAGTTTTCTTTCATCTTCAAGCAGGAAAAAGTTGGAGCATGATGTATTTGAGTCAGTTTTCTTTAATCTATTACCTGTAACTTGACACGAATGTTGAAACCACGTATTATGCGGCCTATTTAAGATTTCTACTCTAAAGTGCTTCAATTTCTGGTCAAAAGTCAGTCATAGTTCTACTGTAATGTCACAGATTTAAGTGTCGGCCATCACGAAACTATCTTTAGTTTGTTTATTAGGATTGATTTAACAATAACTTTCCAAAAAACACCCCCATTAACATATTATCCAATAGATTTGCAAGAAAACTCATTCGAACATTGATATTTTAGCATAACGTCACCAGAAACAGAACAATAATTGTTCAATATGATAACTTGCTTGAGTAGATTTCAAGTCTACAAGTTAATTAGGTAATTTTTCAACTGAAACACATTTGCAAATTAAATAATTTAGTCTGCAAAAGCTTTTGTATTGCTGATTGTGCTAGGAAAACATTAACTGCTGTAAGAATTTTTGGGGTATTTCTGTGAGTGAGTTATCCGATATGGTCAGTGAAATGCACTGAATTACTACTGATGCAAACAAAACTCTACGGCCGTTGGGGTGACGGTAAAAATTGCATAAAAAATCTAATAAACTCGGCTGCAGTACCATCAATATCATGAGAAACTGCCACAACCAGTCGCACACTTACTTATAGCCAACCAGTGAGCAACACAATCTCTTACACACACATGGACGCTAATGTAAAGACTGAACAACTGCTTTAAACCGTCCACATGCCAGTGCCAACAGCGACTGTCCTCTGCTCACTATTTTGTTCTCACTGTCACGTCGCGTTTGAAGGTCCACGTCGAGGCCTGAGGACGAACGCCGCCACCGCCGTGCTGCCTTTAAACAAACATGACCCGCTACACCGAGCGCTAAATGGTGCGACCACACCGCGAGCTTTCCAGTGTTAGCAGATGAAAGACAAACACAACTGCTGCACGCTGCTCTCCAAAAATTCAGACCAGACCATGAATGCATTTTTAAGCTATTGTATTCCAAAAAACATGATGTGCCGTGCTTGATTTACTGATAAAGATGGGAGAGGGTGAATAAATTGCAGAATGCTTCACAAGAAACTAACTTAGATGTGCCCAATGGCAACTACAGTGGTACAAATTCTTCCAAATTTGCTGGGGTTTTTTTGTGTTGAAATCAAATAGGAGGTGAAAGATGCTGGACTTCAGTCAAATCCTGCTCGGAATCAAAAATAGACAATGACATCGCTATTGGCAAATCTGTCCACCTACATTGGAAAAGGTTCCAAGAATCATGAATTCTCTAAAAATGCTGTGTGCACTGATGAAAAATATTTTTTAATATGTGCAAAAAATTCACAACATTTCTGAGGTTTACGGTAACATTTTAGACCATATCTATCTAGATATACTCTCTGATCACAAGCTTTGCTTCTACACCTGATGGTAATAATTATTCACCCTATTTTAATTCTTTGTGCATTATCGAGACGCAAAATTTAAACTGTTTTCCTAACCGACAGTCAGCAGAGTTACCAAACAATAATTGGGTAATCGTAAGATGCATGAAGTACAGTATGTTATTCTATATGCTGATAGATCTATTTTCACCCCCAAGCAAGTGACTCTTAGTGCAAATAAAGCTGGTGAAATTGGCCACTCGTGCAAATGAACACAATTCGAGTGGGATCCAGTTTGTTTTCAATATGTGAGCGCTAGACGGAGATCATTAACCACCACAGAAGTCTTTGTCATGGTGCCCCTTTACTAGCTAAGCCCCCGCAATATTCTCTCACAACATATACAATAGTATATAAATATGGAAAGCAAATTCCAATCAGTTTTCTTAACATTATCAGTCAATAATTGATTCATTGTTGAACATATTAAAGTGCTCGGGACAACAGTCTATACGCTGATACACCATTTGCTGCAAAAGCTTCATGATTACATTAGAGGACTAGCCGTCTTGCTTAATTCTGGTTGGTCGTACAAATATGAGCTCTGCCTGGACGCCACTAACCTCCATTGAAGTCTTTGTCATGGTGCCCACTGCCAGCTAAACTCCTGCAATGTTCACTGCTTGCCAACATGGAGCTACTTGTAGTCCACGCAACCACCTCCTCTGACTGCTACAGCATCAAACAGGTACTACAGCAAATGTACAAAACATTTTCTGACTTGCATGTCTTTGCCTTCTGCATTACCAGCTAAGATACTGAAAATGAAAATTAGCTTCAAAATGCAAACTCAGATCTGCTCAGGTGTGAATCCAACCACTTCCAGATGTTGAAACGCAGCATTTACACCTGCATTAACAGGTTTTGTCTTTCCAGATACAGCTCACATGGTAACAGCAGGTTTACTGTATATGGTATCTCACTCACAGCCTAAATTTCAAAGATCTGAAGGTGCACCACGGTCTGGTTGTCAGCAGATCCCAACTTTAGCTAAAGGTAAACATGCTCTGAAATCCCTCAATTTTTCTTCATCAGAGTTACATATTTAGAAGATTTTTTCCATGAAAATAATCTCTTCCTACCTTAAAATGGCTCAGATGTCGGGCTGCACAACAAGTTGTCTCAGCATCGACACTGTAATGTAAGCATGCGATGTGCAAATAACTCAAACGCATCACAGACCAACGTTTTTTGTCGCTTGATACAAAAAGGAAAACTCCATTTTCTAAATTACAAGAGAAGTCTATTGGATAGAACATCATTTACTCTATTTTAAGGGTTCAGATTTTTTGTTTTAAGTATATTTAAAGGACATGGAGTTTGTTAAACTGCAGGCTCCACATGTGCACAGCAACAGCAGGAGATAAACATTGAAAAGGAAGATTTGGTTCAAAAAGAAATCGGTTGTATGGAAATATTTCAGCTACAGAAAGAAAGAGTTTAATCAAATGCAGTTTTTTTTTTTGTTTGCAGACTCTTGCACTTGTTACTGCATGAGACATACATTTGTTTAATCCTTAAATCAGCACCACAAAGTCAGAGCTTCATGCCATCTCAAGCAAAGCCACTATTTTGGTTGCCTTCGCCAGTGTTGCAACATCAGAGAAAGATTCCAAATGGCTTTTTTCAGCCTTTGTACAAATATTTTTTTATTTTCTACACCAAGAAGTCCTCTGCAAAAATGACCAAAATCATTCTAGAATGATTAAGTCCTTCCAAATTAGCAAGTCGTCTGGTGATAATTCTTGGATTTCTGTAGAAAAACCAAATATCGCAGTGTTTCTTCCAACAGTGAGCAGTTCTAGTCGGAAGCTTTTTGTGAAATCACAGTTGATTTGCAGGTGAAAATGAAAAGAAAACAGATAATGTTGA
This sequence comes from Amphiprion ocellaris, assembly GCF_022539595.1. NCBI lineage: Eukaryota > Metazoa > Chordata > Actinopteri > Pomacentridae > Amphiprion > Amphiprion ocellaris. The sequence goes on along the minus strand of NC_072784.1, from coordinate 12,804,977 downwards.
CCAAAAACAGGTACTCTGTTGGCAACTGTTGCATCCACATGGTCTTTCTAGAACAATTAATTCTTTCTAAATACAGATGTTCAAGTCATTCTGTGAAAATACTCATATTTTGCAAAGTCATTTTATCCAACATCACGTAGCTTTAGTATGAAATTCCATAAACCTGAATCTTTGAGTTTCAAGGTGGAATCGCTCAATCGTGGTGCTTATTTTACTTATTATGTGTCTTCCAGCATATTAAAAAAAACACCTTGTGAACATTTTAACAAGGTGAAAAACTAGATTTTCGCCGGAGGGGGTCTTTGAGGACGTTGGGTCAAAGCTGAAGCAGATAGTGGCTCTTTTCCACCTTCTAATAAGTGATTTAGAGAACACGGCTCCACTGTGGATTTACAGCCGGTTAAATAATCTGCTTGGCTCGTCCTGCTGGACTATGGCACCACATATCTCAGCAATTAAGCTGGCAAATAAAACCATATATGAGCCAAATTACTGGAAGAAAGCAGCGGCAGAAGCAAAGTTAAGCTCAGAACTAACAAGACGTGTGTGGATGCAGGTTTGGTTTGTGCGTTTAGATGGATTTCCAGCCACGATGGGACCGATTCCTGTCAGCAAAGGGCAGAGAAATGCCAGAGTGAGCGAGGAGGGGAGGCTTCCTGTTAGTAAACATCCTCCCAGATTAAGAGCATAATTAAGGAGGGTGTTGTGGCGCCGAGCAAAGGGGGGGAGGCCTTCCAATGGAAATAAAAAAGGTGAAACCTGGAGCAGTTTTTCATAAATTCTCCTCACAGAGATCCGAATCTGTAATCTGACGGCGGATCTTTAATCTCGGCCGCCCTCAGGTGCTGAATTCAGATCAGTTCATTCTGTCCTCGGATAAAATCCTGCAGCCTGACATCTCTGCGGGTCTACATGAACTTTATGTCTAATTGATCAGAGGTGCAACACACACTCGTGTGAACCCCCCTGCTGCCAGGAGGGCGTCCATCTGTTTCTCACCAGCAGCCTCTCAGCAGATAAAGATCTAAAAAAAGCTGGACGAGGTGAGATGGTGAGAGCAGGATGAGCATGGTGGGACATTCAGAGCGGATGGATGGATGGATGGATGGATGGATGGATGGATGGATGGATGGATGGATGGATGGATGGATGAGGGGGGAGAGAACGGAGGAGGGGGAGGAAAAAAGAGGGGAGGGAGAGGAGGACTTGGTGAGGTTTGAAGCTCTGGTGAGGTGAGATGGTGTTTTTTTTTTCCCTCTCCAGAGAGACAATGACTGAGCTCAGCGTGGGTGTGTTTGTTCTAGATATTCTCATCTTTTCATCCATTTTTTAACTGTTATGACTAAACAAGCCCACAACATCATGTCACTTCCTAAAAGCCGGTGACTATTTGTAGCTGTGAAAAGAGTGACACCGTGGAAAGATGAGGGATAAATATAAAAACCAAGAAAAAAAGCATTTTATCAAGTTGTTTTTTAAGGATGAGAGGTGCTGTTAGACAGCAGGATTTCAGCTTTAACTGATTTAAAGCCAACTTTAAAAATCACTCTTCTTCACAATTTAAGATAAAAATCAGCCTCCAGTTGATAGAAATCAACATTTAACGCAACATCCACTTCGTTAATTGCTGCTAAATTAAACAAAGGCGTGGTTTTCCCCAAGAATCCAATGAGCAGACAGCATAAAAACAAGCGTTACATCATGGTTCCATACAGCACACAGACTTATTAAAACCAGTTAGGCCGAGGATGCAATTATAAATCAGAAAAAAACACAACATATCAACCATTTATGCTTTTTGAAAAACACAGATTTAGAGCAAAATCGAGCTTTACTCGAGCGTTTTTGGCTCCCGGAGGCGAATTACGCGACTTAATTGCAGAACAACCTGTTAATCTCCAGAAGTGAAGCGGCTTCTCTGCCGTCAAACAGCATCTTCAGTGGGAATAAACCACAGGACAGTCGGCGCTGAGTGTTTTCTGACAATAATTCTCATTTCCTGCTTTTTTCCCCACCCTCCGTGTCTTACCTGTGTGTGTGGATGATGGTCGAACATGTCCATTTGGATCTCCTGGGTTGAGGTCGAAGGCGTCCTGGACATACTACTTTTCTGTACCATTGGATTTCACTTTTTGAAATAAATTCTCTACCGTCAGTTTCGTGTGTTTACGATGCTGTCCGCAGACTCATCTTCTTCTTTTCCTTTTTTTTTTCTCTCTTTCTAGTGGAGGAGGGTGAAGTCGCTGATGTATCGGAGCTGCCTGCTAATATAATGGCAACAGCTGCCTCCCTCCAGCCTATAGCGTTCCACACTGGCGCACCAGCCTTTTACAGCGCGGTCAAGTGTGCGCAATTACGCACGGACGTATCCACGGACGCCGTTTTCAAAATAAGTTTTTGCTTCCATTTATTTTTATTGTGCTAATTTTACTCCAGCTTTAAAGATACTGCTGTTACAGGACTGTCCTTCTATATTAAAATCCATAACCAGTATTAGTTTTGTCTTATATATATTTAACATACCACACACACACACACACACACACACACACACACATACACACCTGTTTACCCTTGCATATATTTTGTAATTTCTCTTCTTTTTCTTTATTTCTTTGACTTACAACCATGACCACTACTATTTTCGTGCCACCACATACGAATGTGTGTACTGGCATGACAATAAAAAACCTTAAATCCTTGGTGAATGAATAATACTGTGGATATTTTTTCATTTCAAATAAATGTGAGAATATTTTGGAGAATATTTTTGGACAAGCCTTTTCTGTCAAAAACAGCAAGCTTTTGATCAAATGGAGAATAAATCAGGAATATAAATGCAGTCGTATTATGTCTATATACAGTTATTCACAAATCTTTTATGCACTAAAAATAAATTGAAGATGCTCCAAAACTAATGCAATGAAAAATTTTATTCTCAACTGAAGAGCAATAAATCATAAAAATGTGATCACTCTGTTGCTAATTTGCTTTTAAAAACAGAACAATTTCTCATCAGCGCACAATTTTTTGAGGTTCTCGGGTTGTTTTAAAGCATCTTGGAGAATTTGACGCAAGTTCTTCTGGAAATTTAGGTTGTATTTCGGACCATAGCATCAATTGCAGGACTTGCTCTAGTCCTGTTGGTAATTAAGGTGATTTTATTTCACTGTCACCGCATGTTTCAGTTTATTGTCTTGTTGTAGAATGATTTGGTTGCTTCTCTAATCATATTGTGTGATGTAAGTGCCAAAAGTTGGGCAAAAGGCATAATATAATATAATATAATATAATATAATAAAATATAATATAATATAATATAATATAATATAATATAATATAATATAATATAATATAATATAATATAATATAATATAATATAATATAATATAATATAATATAATATAATATAATATAATATAATATAAGAAAACCACCTACAAACAACTTTGTTGTCTTATGTCTTGGTTGTGTCATTTCGCATCTCATTTTTATCGTTTTGTGTCTCATTTATCTTGCTTTATGTCCGATTCTTGTATGGGTTGTTATATGTCAGTTCTTTCATATCTCATTCTCATGTCATTTTGTCAAATGTTTCGTCATTTTAAGTCTCATTTATGTCATTTTGTGTCTTGTTTTTGTTATCTTATCTGTTCGTTGTATTGCTTTATGCCTCATTCATCTTGTTTTGCGTCTAATATTTGTCTCATTTTGTGTTTTGTATGAGTTGTGTCATCTTTCATATCTCGTTCATGTCATTTTGCGTCTCATTTTTGTTGTTTTGTGTCTCATTCATCTTGTTTTGTGCCCGATTCATCTGGTTGTGTGTCTTGTATGGGTTGTTATGTGTCACATTCTTCTTTTGTATTGCTTTTGTGTCATTTTGTCAAATGTTTTGTCATTTCGAACCTCATTTGTGCCATTTTGAGTCTTGTTTAAGGTGCTTTGTGTCTTGGTGTCAAATCTTTTTGTCCAGTTCAAGCCGTCCGTTTTAACAGTATCCTGATGTTGTTAATGGTCAGTATGTTACTGTGATTTGGCTGCGTTTTTTAATGGTAACGTATCAATGTACTGTTTGTGTATTGTTATTTAGAAATGTGACCACAAACAGGCCTACCTCAGACAGCCGGTGCTCTTATTTTGAAGTCCTCCTCTGGTCACCGGTGTGTTTCGGCGTCTTCTCTCTATCTTGACATGATTTTCTGCCTCTTGTGTGTCCACAGACTCCAGCTGGACTCTGGATGTCCACGCCCGCTGATCAGACACTCCTTCAGAGCAGAGCTGGAGGGGTCGCCGGTCCCTTCACCGGAACCACCGGGACCAGACAGCGGGAGTCCTGCAGGTGACAACAGCTCGATTTCACAGGTAGTTTGCTGCTGCAGCAGGAAGTCTGTAGGATCTGAAGAACAGGAGATTCATGCTGATGTGGCTGCAGGACTGTGGACCATATACTAATATAATGTGGACTCTGGCGCCCAAAACATCCCAGAAATGTTGAATAATTACAGTTTAAAGGCCTCAAGAGAGCAAAGCAAAATCATAATATTATCACTTTTACTAAAAAGTTAGAAACTGATCACTGACACTTTCTCTTCATTCTTTATGCAACACTTCCTTTCTTTTCAAATCTTTTTATCCTTCTTTAAAAATTCTCTACTGATTTCCTGTGATCCACCAAAACACCACGATAAATTAAATCTATGTGAAACGCTTCTTGGCAATAAAACTATTCTTCTTTTCATAATAAAAACAAAACATGAAATGTAATATTGTATTCATCATTTGGTTAAAAGTGTAGAGCTGTGGTTAAAGGTCAAAAGGTGAAGAACAGAACTAAATGCAAACAAATGTTGAAACCTGTGTTAAAAGATTCGTTGGAGCACCTTGAACACAGACACACAGTCAGGTCCATCAGTAGCATGAACAATTTTACATGTCAGTAAAATGCAATATTCTGCAGGAAAATCTGAGTTCCTGGATCTAACTGGACTTGTTGGTTAATTTTACCTAATTTGTCTCTTTTGCATCTCTTTACTGATGTTTTGTGTCTCATCTTTTATCTTTTCGTGTCTCATTTTTGTTGTTTTGCCTCTTTTGTATCATTTATTTGGTCTGATTTTTCATTTGTGTCTCTTTTTGTGTCTCCTTTTTGTCATTTTCTCTTGTTTTGTTATTTTGCGTCACTGTTTATTTGTATCTCATTTGCATCATTTTTGTCTAATGTTTTGTCATTTTGCGTCTCATTTGTGCCATTCTGTGTTTCATTTTTTCATTTGTGTCTCAGTTTGTCTCCTTTCTGTCGTCTTGTGTCTTCGTTCTGTTGTTTCGGGCCTCATTTGTCTCACTTTGTGTTTCGTTTTTGTTGTCTTCTCTCATTTGTATCCAATTCGTCCGGTTTTGTGTCTAATTTTTGTCATTTTGTGCTTTGTTTTTGTTGCTTTGAGTCACCATTTAAATGCTACACTTTAACTGAACCTCATGTTGAATGGCAGGAATCCAACGGAGAAGAACTAAATCAAACACCAATAAAGGAAAACACACTTCATATCCAGCAAAATGTGTAAAGGCTTTTTCAATGTAGAATTAAAAGTGTATTATAGTAAAGAATGATGAAATGGAAGCTCTACGAAGACTAGATTCAGCAGTAATCTGAGAAGACTGTCACACCTTCGCACATTCATTTCCTCCACCATTATTGATCCCAAATTGGTATTGACAGAATTGGTTTTTGGGTACAGCGTGTTCCGATAATTCTAATTAGCTGCTGCATTGCAAATTTGCAGTTTAGAGTCTGTTGAGGCAGAACTCTTTGTTTCTCCTGCACAGCAAAAAAAAAAAACTAAAAAAAAACCTCCAGCCAAGCTCGTGTTTTTCTGCATTTTTATCAGTTTGCATTGGACAAACCGTGAAGCCACAGCGGAGTTTTGGACAAATACGAAACATTTTACACGAGTCCAGCTGAGATCTACAAAAGACAAATCAGTCCAGACGCATTACGCATCCTTCTCCAGACAGACAGGAGCTCAGATAACTTCTTTTAGCGGTTTCTACGCTGCTGTTCCGCTGCTGGATGACGAATTCGTCCTGTGCCAGCTCATGATCCGCATGATTTCATCCGTTATTCTGGGTTACGTGAGGTGAAGAAGTCACACAAGTGGCCCTCGTGCACCCACGCCGCGAGCAGCGTTGCAGCGTTGCCATGGCGACGGGCTGCTGCCGATGCTGCTGGAGAGTCGAGGATGCAACAATAGCAGCCTGAATGAGCAGCCGGTCAAATAGCAGATGGCTATTTTTACAGGAGAGCCCACTCAGCAAACCGACGCACCGATGCCGCTTTTTATTTTTAACGGAAGCCACTCGACAGCCTGGAACTGCGTTTTTCTAATATCTTCACATGTTCGCAACAACTGAAAAACTCTCTTTGTTATTTTTGACTCTCCATGACGCTGCATATTTTTACATATCAACTTGTTTCTGGTAATTATTATGCAGTTTAATTATTTCACACCTTTAACAGGGCGAGTTTCACAGTGCATCATTTAACCTTTAGACCGGCTGACGTTACTTTAGCTCTGTGCAGTATTTTGGGAACACAAATTCTTCTTCTCCTGCGCATCTTTCTTACTTTTTCTGAATAAACTGGATTTACAAACATATATTTTCCAAATGACAAAGCAGCAACATATTTGGTTTGCAGGACGTACATTGTAGTATTTTTGACTATTTTTGAGGCATTTAGTCATTAACTGTTCTGTATGATGCAGGATGTAAGCCACCTAGATTGTATTTTTTGAGAATAAATGCAGCAAAAACATGCTATCTTAAATATGCCATCAGGACTTGTCAGTTTTGGAACAAACTGCATGAGGAAATAAGGCTTGTAGAATCAGTAACTTCTTTTAAATCACCTCCTAAAACCCATTTTACACACTTGTTTTGATGTGCAGGTGTCTTTTTATTGCTTAAATTATTTCATTTGCATTGATTATTACTTAATATGGTTTAAACTGGTTATTCTGATCACATTTGTATGTGTTTACCCTTAAGTTTTCTGTAATTCTTGTGACATTCTCCATCTATTTATATGCACAATTGCACTCTATGAACTTTGTAGCTTCTCTCCCCTGTAGTTTGTGCTTTGTCCTCTCTGCAGGTATTTCTGGATTTGGAGAAACATCAGATGTCTGAACTGCAGCTACTGGTTCCACTGATCTGTTCTGTTTCTTCTGTCCTTTTCGAGGCAGATGGCCTCCCTCCCTGAGTTTCTGAGGTTCTGCTGAAGGTCTCTTCTTGTTAAAAGAGAGTTCTCTCCTCCTTTGTTGCTGCTCACAGTAATTTTTGGGGGATTTGTTGGCTTTTTTGGGTATAATTGTGCAGGAGCTTAACCATGATTTTTAAATTAGTCAGGTAATTTGTCAGAATATGTCATTTGTATTATTTGTAATATTATTGGGTCTTAGCCCTAATATTTAACTTATTTGGGTATCCGTACATAATATTGCTGATCTTTATCCTTAACATTAAACTTGTTGGAGTGAATTTGCAACATTTTGACTCAACAGCTGATGCTTTAAGTGTGTGGTGTAAATAACAGTACATTTAAATTTGACCTGACTAATATTACATATTGTGTTTTGCATTTTTGCATCTGTTGTCTTCTTGCATTAATAATGTCTTAATTGCTGCTATGTTGCCTTCTGCTGCTTTTGCACTCTGTAAACCCTTGTTTTCAAAAGTGCTATACAAATAAAGCTGTTATTTTATTTATATATTAGCAATGCGTTTATTGATTTTAAAGACCAAATTGCACTGTGGTATTGTTATTATTTTATTTATTTGAGTACACAATGATGCAACAGTGCAGTATTGAAGATTTTAAGATTTCTAGCCAAAGAATGAACTGTTAAAATTAAATCTTTCGGATTGCAATATAAAACCTTTGTCATTATAATCCAAAGATGCATATTAATATCATGTAAATACTTTCTTTAAAACATACATAAGCGTTTGTTTTTGACTGGAGTCTTGTATTAGTGTCGTTTCAAGTCTCAACATCGCCCTCGTGTGGTGAAACAGCAGATTACACCCAAATACTACTTCCCCCATGATGCATTGCGAAAAAACTGGCTAGTACCATTATTTTGCAAAGGGGGTTTCAGCGATGTGAAATTTTATAATTCGCTCGGGATTGTCTTTGTCTGAATTCACTTTCTACTAATTTTATCGTCGAATGTGATCGTGTATTAATACTGTTGAATATATAGAGAAATAATAATGTCTAATGGGAAGCGAGTTGCTTTGTAGGTTTTTCACGATCGGAGATGGACTCTCCCCTTAAATGGTAGCGTCCAGCCCGTCTCTCAAACCTTCCTTTTCCTATTGAAGTAGCAGCCATGAGGTAGGACCGCTGTCGAAGGGACAGTAAAAGTCTGAATCTAACAGTTAAAATATACACATGTAAAAGTCAAATCAATTTATAAAGACGCCTAAGTTCACGTTTTATCAGTACATAAAGTTTACACGTCCTTCCAAAGCCAAAATCCCATATTTTTACAGAGATCTATGGAACACGATGTAGCTGCCGGAGAAGCCATGTTGTCACCCGGCTAGCGGTTAGCTAAATGTTAGCTTTTGGGCTAACGGCTACTTAGCCTCTCGCACCTCGTTTTAGCAGTTTTAATCCACGTTACCGCATAATAAAAAGGCTATTTTGTGGCGACAGAAGTTGTGTTTGTGTCTGTATTTTTTTTTTTTCTTTACCGGCTCTTGTCTCTGTCTCCTGCAGCATGCTCAGGCTCCAGAAGAGGCTGGCCTCCAGCGTCCTGCGCTGTGGCAAGAAGAAGGTCTGGCTGGACCCTAACGAGACCAACGAGATCGCCAACGCCAATTCCCGTAAGCAGAGCAATCAGTAGTTAGTTAGAGTTATAGCTGCTTTGTTTAACGAATCGGTACTCAGCTGCTGTCTGTCTCAGTCACAGGAGCTGATTGGACCAGTAGGGGCTAAATTCAGACCTGAAACTTTCAGCTTTTAACTAAATAATTGCACCAGTTTCCTACTAAAATGAAAATAAAATGTGGAACATTGTCCTCTAAGCAAAGTAAAATTATTCTGCTTTACTTCTGTGCTTGGTCCATGTTTCATATCACTGTCATAGGCACCCACTGTGACATTTACAGAGCTAGCATCATATGCTTAAGTGTGCCTTGGAAATACTTGTTTTAAATTTTATTTAATAGTCGTTTGGGTCGGGGACACTTTAAATGGTCCAGAAGAAAACAAACCAAAAAAAAATCACCTATAATGGCCACTATCAGCTGTTATCCTGTAGATTCATTGAGGAGCTTTTTTACTGATCTGTACTTTATTTTCACTTCAGAAAGCTAAATAACTTTCATTGAAATTCATTTTATTTTGAAAAACTGCACAGCACTGTACACTGCAACATAGTAGGGAATTAAAGCAAAGTTTTAGTGTGTAATTGCTAAACTGGAAACTCCAACATGATGTGAATAAATAATAAAAAGTGCTCATTATTTAGGTCAGTGGTGCAACTACAAAAGAAACCCAAGTTTTTAATAAAGCCCTAACAAAGTGAAAAGTTCAGTCTGTAGGTCAAACAAACTGCAACATGGACAGATGGGATATTGTACTGCACGGAGCAGTTAAAGCAACACATTTTCTCCTTATTGTAGAATGTTTCTCTGACTTTGTTAGTAGCTTTGAATATGTAAAAATACTGCAAAATTCACAGCACAGTAACACATTTAAATAGATGTGTGGTGAAGTAGTCAGACAGTATTGCATTAGGATTTTAGTGGTGTATCTCTGCAGCTAATCCATGATTGGAGGCAAAAACGACCAACGTCATCATGCTGCCAGAACACAGTGACAATGAAGAGCAGCATCTGTTAGACTGGATTGATGCCTTTGAGAAAAACAAAATTAAAACCTTGTGTTGGTTTATAATACGGATGTGTTCTGCGGTGACGTCATCAATTATCCCGACTTACCGCAGCAGCATGATCTTTTCATGACCGTGTTACTGTAATGACTGTAAAAACTATTACAGAAAGGGTCCTAAAAGTACATCCAACAATACTTTATAGTTGTAATGCTGATAGCATGTGTTTAACTAAACACTTTGTGTCTGATCAGCTTCAAGTATTTCAAATTTCACACCAGTTCCGCTTACTCAGGTGTCTTTTCTCAGACTTCACAAGGAGCCTCTGGAGTTATAGTTGATGTTATACTGATAAAATAATAAAGTTTATTTCTATAGCAGCTTTCAAAACTGGTGTCACAAGAAGACAATAAAACATTGGTTAAGATGGTGCAATCTTAAAAAGAGCAATACAGTGTTGTGCTATAATGTTGCAAGTAACAGATGAAACGTTTCCAAAATGTGCGGAAATTGGCTGAATTTGTTTGCAAAAATATTAGAGTTTATACTAAATCCAATATTTTTGGCTCCCATTAAAAACAAAATTTAGTTCGTGCCAAGGAAAGCTCACCACAGCACCAAATGAAAGACTTGAGAATAAAATACATATCTGTATTTTTACTAGTCTAGTCTCGTTGCGGTTTTGCAAGCATCATAACCATTAAAATGTTTAGAAATAGCAGGAAAGTGCAAGTTTTTGTCAGATAAGTTAAAACAGACTGATTGCCTTCACTGTGCACAAATAGGAACTGCTTATTGTTGACTTAGTCTGGATGATTTGTGTTTTAAAAGCCTGTGATTCCTTTTAGTCTCACAGTCTTATTTGTAGTAGTGCAAATTTGGCATAAAAAATGATCAGGGAAACGTATATTATAATTAAATTACCCTGTAAAATAAGATCTCGCACCTGTAACATCAGCTAAAAAAAGCAATTCTGAGCCTGTTGTAGCTGAATAAAGTATAGATCTATTTTTGGTGATCACATTAAGTCTGCTTGCAAGTATAGCATTACAGTGGCGCTTTGAATGTCAGGCCATTCTAGAAAACACAAAAACTACAGAAAGTGGGTTAGACCATTCTGCTTCCAAACCCTTCAAATGTTTTTTCTGCTGCCGTTATATATGCTACAGATATTGGTGTTCAGAGCGTCCCAGCAGCTCACTTGTTTCCTTCTGTGTTCAGGCCAGCAGATCCGTAAACTGGTGAAGGATGGTCTTATCATTCGCAAACCTGTTACGGTCCACTCCAGGGCCCGCTGCCGCAAGAACACGCTGGCACGTCGCAAGGGAAGACACATGGGAGTCGGTAGGTTGAATCGCTCATTTGTCAAAGAAGAATCTGAATCAGTCCATCTTTGGTGTTTTCCACGTTCAGCACAGTTGACATGTCTTCTTGCATCCAGGTAAGAGAAAGGGTACCGCCAACGCTCGTATGCCAGAGAAGTTGTCCTGGATGCGTCGCATGAGGATCCTGCGTCGTCTGCTGCGTCGCTACAGGGAGTCCAAGAAGATCGACAGGCACATGTAGGTTTATGCTTTCTGTAGTTGCTGTTGCTTCTTCTGATGACGTGACATTTTCATACATCTTTCAAATGGCTGTTTCACTCAAAAATGGAAGAATATTTCCCACAGAAACCTACGTTCTGAATTTAAACTAAACTCTGCAGCTGCTAGCTCGCATTTTTGCTCATTCTGGGCTTATTTTTCACTGCAGTACAAAGTCTTGCACCTCTATGGAAACAGCTTAACCGTGGCTAGACATACAGAAAACTAACAACTGTCACCTGCATGGAATAAGACAGTTCTAATGCCATGAATTGTAAATAAAGGAGAAAAACTAAATTTGAATCCCCTTGATTACAAAAATGGAGAAGACCTAGAATCAGCATGTTTGGCATTTTTCGAACAGCCTCTAAGTATCATTTATTACTGGAAAAGAAAGCGGTGGCTCTACATAGTATGGATATTTTACTATTTACTTTAAAAAAAAAACATAAATCATACAAGTCTCCCATCTGCTCTGTGTAAACTGCACAGCCTGCAGTTCACCCAAAGTGTTTGAGTCTTTGTGTCTTTACTGTGGGTTGCAGCTTCATGTTTTTTAGTTGCATTGGGGAGCAAAGACTTTTTAGGTTTTTGCAGAATTTGGTACATTTTTAAATGAAACCTGTGGAGTGAAGTGATTTTGAAGAATTTTCAGAATCTTACGTTTCGATTTTGATGTTTTTTCCATTGAAACTAAAAGTAACCCATAATTAGTTCAAGGGCCATTGGAAATATTGTGTTTTTACAGTTTGTAGCTCTAAAAATTGTGTAAATTTGGTGTTTTATTTAGAAATACAACATATATCTCACACCCAACAATAGCTTTTGGGGTTTAGAGGATCACAGTGACCGCTTTACTCTTATACATCGACGTGCAAGAAAGATTGATGCCTTTAAATTACGATGGTTGCTATGTATTCCAGTAATTTCTGAATTTGTTTTCCTCTCCGCTCTCTTCAGGTACCACAGCCTCTACCTGAGGGCGAAGGGTAACGTGTTCAAGAACAAGCGCGTCCTGATGGAGCACATTCACAAGCTGAAGGCTGACAAGGCCCGCAAGAAGCTGCTGGCGTACGTATCAGTCCTAAAGACTTGTTGGAGTTACACATTTCAACGCTGATTTAATGGTTTTTGGATTACCATAAAGGTCTGGGTTAAAAACATGTCCTGTTATCGCATTGTGTCATGCGGTGTTGGGTTTTCTTAGGCTCACAATTGTGTGCCAATGAGGAGAAATGAACACTTCAGGCCTTTGAAGCCAGTTTGCATGCACTGGATGAGAGGATTGTATCGCCGAAGGTCTAGTTGATATAAAAAGCTGAGGAAGAAGCAGGAGAACGGTGATGAACACCCGCTTCTTTGTTTTCTTGTGCAGCGATCAGGCCGAAGCTCGCCGCTCCAAGACAAAGGAGGCTCGCAAGCGCAGAGAGGAGCGTCTCCAGGCCAAGAAGGAGGAGATCATCAAGAACTTGTCCAAGGAGGAGGAGACCAAGAAGTGATGTGGCTCCTGCCTCACTCTGCCATCAGGTGTTGACAATAAAAGTGTACAGAAAGACACTGATGGTCTCCTGACTTTACTTCCATTATGATCCTAATAACCATATTAGCAGGGATTCTTTGGTGAACCTTTGGTAGTTCTATTTGTAGTATATATTTACAGTGTTAAGAGTTGGATGTATTAAATTTAAAGGACATGCATGTGAACTTAGGATACATTTACAAAAAAATGCATTTCTTTGGAGTGAGAGTTGGAAAAACCACAACAGTTACCTTAAAAACGGCATCTGTGAGTAGTTAAACCTTGAAAATTTTATTTACAGAATATTTAATTTCTCCCTGCTTTTCAAAGTAGCATTAGCTTATAACATTTTCAGTTGAGTTGCAGGCATTTGGCAGACACTATTGTATAAATTACGTGAACAAGATACTTGGGGAAACAAAGTATCCAGTTGCTCACATATTACATTGAGAGAAATTAAGTTGCGAATCATGCTGAAGCAGCAGTGAAGGGGGTTGTGCAAAAATGTAGGGACACCAGTAGAAAAATAAAAAACTAGAAATACACCGTAGTACTGTTGATATTCCAGATTCCTCTAAAATAATATTGCACAGGGTTACTCTTTGCAGAAAAACATGAGATTGCAAAAACTTGTATATATAGAAAAATGTAACTTAACGTAAATGTGCAAAATACTAATAAGCAGAGGTATGAAAGTTCACCTTGCAGCTTTCCATGAAGTGTAATGTAGTTTTGTAGTTTAAAAAGCAGCTGCCATCCTCTCTGGCTCAACAGAACTCAGTCAGAACCTGCATCAAATGTTTGCAAAGCACACGTGAGGTCCAAAAAAATGCTCCCAAACTACACTAACCAGCTTTTTCTGCGGTGTGATGACTGAAAAATCAGTACAAGCTGCTAAAGTATGGCTTAAACTTCGCTTGCTTTGTGAAATTGCTGCTCCCTAAATCATAAAGTTTTACCTTTATCAATGAGAAAAAAGTCGATGCTGCACATGGAGTCATAAATTGCACTAAAAAGGACAACTAATAACTAAGAAAAAGCGATAGTATGTGGACTTTGTGTTGGTGTCACAGTGCTGCTGCTGTTATATATGCTACAGATATTGGTGTTCAGAGCGTCCCAGCAGCTCACTTGTTTCCTCCTGTGTTCAGGCCAGCAGATCCGTAAACTGGTGAAGGATGGTCTTATCATTCGCAAACCTGTTACGGTCCACTCCAGGGCCCGCTGCCGCAAGAACACGCTGGCACGTCGCAAGGGAAGACACATGGGAGTCGGTAGGTTGAATCGCTCATTTGTCAAAGAAGAATCTGAATCAGTCCATCTTTGTGTTTTCCACGTTCAGCACAGTTGACATGTCTTCTTGCATCCAGGTAAGAGAAAGGGTACTGCCAACGCTCGTATGCCAGAGAAGTTGTCCTGGATGCGTCGCATGAGGATCCTGCGTCGTCTGCTGCGTCGCTACAGGGAGTCCAAGAAGATCGACAGGCACATGTAGGTTTATGCTTTCTGTAGTTGCTGTTGCTTCTTCTGATGACGTGACATTTTCATACATCTTTCAAATGGCTGTTTCACTCAAAAATGGAAGAATATTTCCCACAGAAACCTACGTTCTGAATTTAAACTAAACTCTGCAGCTGCTAGCTCGCGTTTTTGCTCATTCTGGGCTTATTTTTCACTGCAGTACAAAGTCTTGGACCTCTATGGAAACAGCTTAACCGTGGCTAGACGTACAGAAAACTAACAACTGTCACCTGCATGGAATAAGACAGTTCTAATGCCATGAATTGTAAATAAAGGAGAAAAACTAAATTTGAATCCCCTTGATTACAAAAATGGGGAAGACCTAGAATCAGCATGTTTGGCATTTTTCGAACAGCCTCTAAGTATCATTTATTACTGGAAAAGAAAGCGGTGGCTCTACATAGTATGGATATTTTACTATTTACTTTTTAAAAAAAAAAAAAAAAAAAAACATAAATCATAGAAGTCTCCCATCTGCTCTGTGTAAACTGCACAGCCTGCAGTTCACCCAAACGTGTTTGAGTCTTTGTGTCTTTACTGTGGGTTGCAGCTTCATGTTTTTTAGTTGCATTGGGGAGCAAAGACTTTTTAGGTTTTTGCAGAATTTGGTACATTTTTAAATGAAACCTGTGGAGTGAAGTGATTTTGAAGAATTTTCAGAATCTTACATTTCGATTTTGATGTTTTTTCCATTGAAACTAAAAGCAACCCATAATTAGTTCAAGGGCCATTGGAAATATTGTGTTTTTACAGTTTGTAGCTCTAAAAATTGTGTAAATTTGGTGTTTTATTTAGAAATACAACATATATCTCACACCCAACAATAGATTTTGGGGTTTAGAGGATCACAGTGACCGCTTTACTCTTATACATCGACGTGCAAGAAAGATTGATGCCTTTAAATTACGATGGTTGCTATGTATTCCAGTAATTTCTGAATTTGTTTTCCTCTCCGCTCTCTTCAGGTACCACAGCCTCTACCTGAGGGCGAAGGGTAACGTGTTCAAGAACAAGCGCGTCCTGATGGAGCACATTCACAAGCTGAAGGCTGACAAGGCCCGCAAGAAGCTGCTGGCGTACGTATCAGTCCTAAAGACTTGTTGGAGTTACACATTTTAACGCTGATTTAATGGTTTTTGGATTACCATAAAGGTCTGGGTTAAAAACATTTCCTGTTATCGCATTGTGTCATGTGGTGTTAGGTTTTCTTAGGCTCACAATTGTGTGCCAATGAGGAGAAATGAACACTTCAGGCCTTTGAAGCCAGTTTGCATGCACTGGATGAGAGGATTGTATCGCCAAAGGTCTAGTTGATATAAAAAGCTGAGGAAGAAGCAGGAGAACGGTGATGAACACCCGCTTCTTTGTTTTCTTGTGCAGCGATCAGGCCGAAGCTCGCCGCTCCAAGACGAAGGAGGCTCGCAAGCGCAGAGAGGAGCGTCTCCAGGCCAAGAAGGAGGAGATCATCAAGAACTTGTCCAAGGAGGAGGAGACCAAGAAGTGATGTGGCTCCTGCCTCACTCTGCCATCAGGTGTTGACAATAAAAGTGTACAGAAAGACACTGATGGTCTCCTGACTTTACTTCCATTATGATCCTATTAACCACATTAGCAGGGATTCTTTAGTGAACCTTTGGTAGTTCTATTTGTAGTATATATTTACAGTGTTAAGAGTTTGATGTATTAAATTTAAAGGACATGCATGTGAACTTAGGATACATTTACAAAAAAATGCATTTCTTTGGAGTGAGAGTTGGAAAAACCACAACAGTTACCTTAAAAACGGCATCTGTGAGTAGTTAAACCTTGAAAATTTTATTTACAGTTACAGAATATTTAATTTCTCCCTGCTTTTCAAAGTAGCATTAGCTTATAACATTTTCAGTTGAGTTGCAGGCATTTGGCAGACACTATTGTATAAATTACGTGAACAAGATACTTGGGGAAACAAAGTATCCAGTTGCTCACATATTACATTGAGAGAAATTAAGTTGCGAATCATGCTGAAGCAGCAGTGAAGGGGGTTGTGCAAAAATGTAGGGACACCAGTAGAAAAATAAAAAACTAGAAATACACCGTAGTACTGTTGATACTCCAGATTCCTCTAAAATAAAATTGCACAGGGTTACTCTGCAGAAAAACATGAGATTGCAAAAACTTGTATATATAGAAAAATGTAACTTAACGTAAATGTGCAAAATACTAATAAGCAGAGGTATGAAAGTTCACCTTGCAGCTTTCCATGAAGTGTAATGTAGTTTTGTAGTTTAAAAAGCAGCTGCCATCCTCTCTGGCTCAACAGAACTCAGTCAGAACCTGCATCAGATGTTTGCAAAGCACACGTGAGGTCCAAAAAAATGCTCCCAAACTACACTAACCAGCTTTTTCTGCGGTGTGATGACTGAAAAATCAGTACAAGCTGCTAAAGTATGGCTTAAACTTCGCTTGCTTTGTGAAATTGCTGCTCCCTAAATCATAAAGTTTTACCTTTATCAATGAGAAAAAAGTCGATGCTGCACATGGAGTCATAAATTGCACTAAAAAGGACAACTAATAACTAAGAAAAAGCGATAGTATGTGGACTTTGTGTTGGTGTCACAGATTATTGTTTTCAATTTAAAGGAAGGATGTCTAAAACAGTTTTTTAAAGAATAGTTGATATCAAAGTAAGCAGAAAAATCTTAACTAGCTCACAAAGAGAAAAGAAAATGCAGATAAAGTCTGAATTCTACAGTAGAATCACTTTTAAAACAATCTTACGCAGGTTTTTCACAGAATATAAAATACTTCCACACTAACAAAATAAGTGTGAAGTGTCTAATTTTTTTTTTTTGCTTTTTTTGCAGAATACAAATCCAACAACAGATTTCATTAAATGACAAAATTCACAGACTTTCTGGAGGCGGATTTGTCAGGGGAATAAACAAAACCTGTTCTATGTGTAAACCAAACAGCTCATTCTTCCTGTTTTACTAAATTAGCAGGTTTATCTCAGCTGTAAGAGTCTCTTTCTTAATCATCACACCAACCTTCCACTGAATGGAAAACAAGCTTGTTAGCTGCAGTGTTGTTGCAAATACAGAGCTGAGTTAAAGCATCTTTTATTAACTATAAGCACTGTTCCCTCTAAGCTGCGCGCGTGCGCAATTGCGCACTGCTGACACGGTCTCCGCGCACAGAAAATCTGCGCTGCGCACAAAATAAAAAAAAATATCCAACCCAAATTGAAAATAAAATAAACACGTAACAATTCATTCTGTGCTATTTTTCAGTGTGAGTCAGTGAGTGACCGGTGACTGGCTGCTGCAGCCAATGATGCGATCACATACGTATTTACCATAGACTGTATATTTACGCAGCTAATCAACGTCACTGACAGGCGTCCTTATGTGCAGCCATCGTTGTTCTCATAGATATGAATGAGTAGATAGGACACGCCCCTTTGAGCTGCGTGCTACTGCGAGGCTAAGCTAGTGGGGGAAAAGTTTCAGTGCATTCCGTTGATGTAGACGGCGTGAAAACGGAAACAACAAGTATGCCGGCTCACTGTGCTGCATACAATTACACACTATGTCGTACGATTGAGACAAGGAAACTTGGAACGACTTTTCATAGGTAAGAATAGTTTTTGGCTCTTTTTTCATTATAAAATCTTGTTGAGAGCTTCCAGTCTATGAGAGCTAACTAGTTAGCCACTAGCAAAACGCTAAGGCGAGCTAGCAGCTTGACAACCAAATACCAGACGATTAACCCTTTGATGCATAACCTGGGTCAAAAGTGACCCAAATCCAATGGAAAATGGGTATCTCCTGATGTGGTCTATGCATCAAAGGGTTAATAGTAGCTGTAGTATAGTTGTACAAGCAGTTGTAGTAATACTAAAAGTACAAGCAGTAGTAGTATAAACAGCTGTTAGAGTCATAGAAGTAGTATCAGCATTTGTAATAGTATTACAAGTTGTAGTAGCAGTGCCAGTATCAGCAGCAGTAGTTCATAAACCACCACCACTACTACTAGTAGTAGTCACATTGCTATTACTACCACCAATACTACCAATAGTACTTATAAAGCCTAACTCATGTATATCCAGATTACCATCTATGTTCTTCCTCCAAACCCATTTTATGATTGGGATTACAGGCAGTTCTTTAGGACTGCTGTCAAATAACTGAAATGTTACTAAACAAGGTTATACTTATCAAATTAAATAGCTCTGGTCTCCAGTATATTGGTGAATTCGGTTCTTTGTACTTAATTTATTAGCATGATTTCTTTTTAATATGTTGTGTACAGACTTAATTACTTCTCTGTCTACTTTTCTTACTCCATGTAGGTTTCCCAGAGACTATGGGTTGAGGAGGAATTGGAAGTTTGTCGGCTTAGACCTGGTGTCATTCCATCAGTGTTTAACTTCCCAGCTCATCTTGGAAGAGTACGAGCCAGAAAGACCACGACCAAGCAGCCTTGAGATCTTAGGCAGCGTCTCCCTGAGGTGGGTGTCGACAGTGTTCACGGTCAGGTCTGTGGTAATCCCGTCAAAAAACAAAACAGAAAAAAATCTAGATTATAAATCAACATGTAACCAAAGCACTCTGTGTATAACGCCATAGTATAGGATGTAGTTCAGAAAATGTCAAAGTATAGTATACTTTACTCAAGAATAACATAGTATGGCTTGTAGTTCATAGTATAGCATGTCTGCAAAAAAAACCCCACAGATTATTATGTGGTTCAAAAAGCGCAAAATGATAGGATGTTGCCTAAAATTGTCATATATGATATATGGTTCAAAAAATGTCATAGTGCAATATATTGTCAAAATAGTATGTTATTCAAGAAAACAGAGTATAATATGTCGTCTAAAAAATGCCATAGAATAATAATTTCATTGCACAAGTAAAAGTATAGTAAGTTTTAAAACTGTTCGAATTCTTATATGTTGCTAAAAAAAAACAAAAAAAACTGAAACAAAAAAACCCTTACAGTTATATGTCAATTAAAAAAGCCTATAGTATAGCGTATCGCCCAACAAACATCATAGTATAGCATGTCGCTCTAAAAACGTCACAGTATAGCCTTTAGTCCACAGCTGTCAGTAGGTGAGGAGCAACACAAAAACAGTCCAAACGCTGGTTTCCAGAGGGTTAGACGAGAATTTATTTGAAAGAGTAAGTTTACAGCAACACAACATGTGAGGGGGTTAAAAACAAATGGGTGTTAGTAAAATAAAAATAAATAAACAGAACTAAAGGTGAACTTCATGTTGACATTGATGGGCATTCCAACCAGGAACAAAGTAAAAGATAATCAATACGAAAAAAAAAAAACTCTTCCTGTTCACCTCTTAAAAACCAAAAACACACCGCAGTAGCACCCTAAACTAAAACTACCAATGGGTTTCCTGTTTTCCTTTCTGAACAATTCAAAGGTCCCTCTCTATCTCCCCACACATCCACCAACCACTGGAACACATCTCCAAAGTTCTGCCGGGCCAGCTCAGCTTCCATTCAGAAGAAGTTCCACCAGATGAAGGAGCCTTTTGAGAGGCAGCTGGCATCGTGATTGGACTGTACTTTGGTTTAGTCTGTTCCAATCCAGCTTCAGCTCCAGAGACGGCAGGCGGGACGAGTCAACGGAGGCCGGGTGGACGAAGGCATGCAGCTGAGTACAATCCAGAAAACAACAGAGGAGGAGTTCAGCGGCCCAGGGCCAGAACAAACAGAGTATGTGTCTTAGAAAACATCATAGTATAGCCTTTGGTATGAAAAAAACGGCATAATATACATCGTATATTGTACAAATAACAAGTCAAAGGAAAGAGACATCAACTGTAGAATTGCAGTAATTGTGGGCTGACTGATTTACTGATTATCAGTATTTTATTTTTTACTGATTTACGGTAATAAATATATTTTAAAATGGTGCTACTTTGGCTCTGAACCTTTATCTACCTGTGGTCGCTCTGTCTTCTGGAGTGATTTGACTGGTTATACGTCACAAATAAAACTCCTTTAACTTAACATCTGTAAACAAAACAAAAACGTATCAACAAAGTTTTCCGTTAGAGTTCGTGTTCTTCTAAGTTTAACTCCAAGATTTTAAATACTTTCATTTAGTGCTGGGCGATATGGAAAGAATCATATATCACGATATGGATTATTTTATATCACGATAACAATATATATCACGATATACCACAATAAAGTATGTTTTCAGTTATTCTCTGAAAAGTTTGACAAAAATTTCATTGCTTACTTTTTTCCATGAAACTTCAACCTGCTGCTAGGGCTGGGCCCAAATATCCGAATTTTCGGTCCGATGGTGGTGTGTGGATATTAATTTTGAGATCCGAATATTCGCCCACACCCCGTCGGACATTACGAATCGAGCCAAAAGTTCGGCTCTTTCTTCCGTTAGCTCACCGCCTCTGACCTCACGGACCGAACCGAATATTCGGGTCATTCCTCCGTCCGTCCGTCAACCCCCCACCCCCACCCGGACGTTACGGAGCGGACCAAATATTTGGGTCGTTCCTCCGTCCGTCCGTCAACCCCCGACCCCCACCTGGACTTTACGGAGCGGATCAAATATTTGGGTCGTTCCTCCGTCCGTCCGTCAACCTCCCACCCCCACCCGGACGTTACGGACCGAACCGAATATTCGGGTCGTTCCTCCGTCCGTTCGTCAACCCCCACCCCCACCCGGACGTTACGGACCGAACCGAATATTCGGGTCGTTCCTCCGTCCCTCCGTCCGTCCATCCGTCAACCCCCCACCCCCACCCAGACGTTACGGAGCGGACCGAATATTCGTCATTAATAGGGCCCGAATATCCGGAGCCCAGAAACTGCTATTTGGGCCAGCCCTACCTGTTGCGCATCCATCGTTCAGCACTCATGAGTTAAGTAACATAAAGCCTGTCGCAAACCTGCGTGAGAATCAAAGAACGTAAAGCAGCGTCATGTCGCAAAAACCACAAGACGGAGTTTCTTTGCGAAAAATCCCTTTTTTATTCTTCTTTATTTTCACTTATATAAACTTAGAGCATGCATAGTGACAAGAAAACACTTATACAATCGTCGCAGGCTATTTAATGATATATTTGCTGTAATAATTGATAAAATTAGGTTAGAAACGATAGAAGAGAAATGGCACGATAGACACTTTTCTATCGTTCTCACGATATGTATCGTCATATCGCCCAGCACTACTTTCATTTACTGCAAATGAATATCTACTCCAAATGTCTCACTAATAATCATTATCAGCCTTAAAAACCCACAAAACAGCCCTCTATACTGGACCACACTTAGTACAGTCCAGTTCCCCCTTCTATAAATCTGCTTGGAATCGTCCACTTCCTGTTTGTCAAAGTGGCCTTCTACCTGGACGGGTTTTGTTGGAGCTCATGCAACAAACATTTTGGGTAACTGCACTTTAATATGGATGGATGACACTGAATTAGAGTCTGTTTTAATGAGACTGAATTAGAGTCTGTTTTAATGAGACTGAGTTAAGATGTGTAGCTCTGTCATTAAATAGGAAATTATTTCTCAGAATTCACAGAGAAAAGTCTGAAATGTTTGCTAGGTTAGCATCCCACATGTTCTTTGGCTCAGCTAAAGCTAACTCTCTCCAACTTCTGGATCTCTTGAGTTGCTTGTTGTTAAAATATCTTGCTGTAGGTGCTGAAGCTCAGAAAGTCTGAGATGTTTGTTCAAAATAAGCTCATTCTCAAGTCTGATCTGAACTGTCCTCTTTTGTTTGAACTTTCCCTAAACTTAGGAGTTAATGACAGAGCAGCACATTCAGACTCAGTCTCATTTATGTAGCGATTAAACTTCAATGTCATTCATTGATGTTAAAGTGCAGTTTTTCAAATGTTTGTTGCACATGCTCCCGACCAAACCAGTCCAGGTGGAAGACGATGTGAAGAGAAAGCTCCAGAGGATGAATATCACACATTTACGTTGGAAATAAATGTTCTTTAATTAGAAATTGTCATGCAAAAGTTGGATTTCCCTTTAATGATGTTCAAATCTTTGTTGAGTGTTTTGCTGATGTTTGTTTCTAAATGTTTTCTGACACTCGGCCCCAAAGATTAAATCCTTTTACGGCTCACAAGCCGCAACAATTCACACATTATCAACTATCTTTCTGACTAAACTAAGATAAAAAGTGAAAAACTGCCTGATTCCTACATCATGAATGTAAATCTTTTTAGTTTTATGACAGTAAACTGAATATATTTGGGTTTGACATTTTATAAACCAAAACAAGAAATGAATTACTGGAGAAAACAATCAACAGATTAATGGACAAAGAAAATGTGTTTTCCAACATATATGGCTGAATTACTCCAACATTACAAGATACATACAATTTGAATTCAATTTTATTTATACGCCAAATACAGGTCAAATTGTCTCAAGACACTTTATTTTTATATTTATTGTCATATTTAAAATATGACAAAGTAAGAAATTTAAACCTTTTGACTAATCCAATTTATTATTTGGTTTTTAAGAGACTAATCAACAAAATAACTTTCTCCACTAAAACTAATAAACATGAGGTCAAATAGAAGGAACAGTTTTTAAATACTGCAGTCCCACGATGACAAGAATAAAGTTTGTCAACACAAACTAAATCTGCTGGTGGATTCCATTAAAGTCCTAATAAATGATAATAAAGTGTGATACTAAAGGTTTGTGGTGCTAAAAATCTCCAAGTAAAGATATCAAGTTGAACATCTGGATGGAGGTTGATAAAAGTTGACCTTCTTTCATTTCTCTGGAGCCGACTCCATGGATTTTATGGATGGTGGTTAAAGACCTGCTCTTCTAGTCGTCTTCCTTCTAGTCGCTGTAAAAAGTCAGTCCATCCTGGCCGACTTCAACACCTCTTCATGACAACTTGTTCTGCCTCCGACCTCGTGGAAACTCCAGAAACTCAGGAAAACCCATGGAGACTCGAAGAACTCGTGGAGACTCGAAGAACTCGTCGGGCGGGGGAAGGTGTGGTGGGTGGTGGGGGGAGGTGGGGGAGTAGAGGGGGGAGGCCGCCACCCACCTCCCCGCCTACTCTCCGCCCTGGCTCCACCCAGACTCCGCCTTGGCTCCACCCATGTGGTCACTTCACGAACTACGATGCCAAAGGGACGACGAATTTATTTCTTTTCATCTGATCTGTAGCTCAGTGAGTTAAGGACTTGCCTGTGGAGCTGCAGGTCGCTGGTTCAAGACCAGACCCTTCTTAAATTTTCATCAAAATCCTCACAAAGACAAAGAAAGAAAAGTGCCGGTGGTGGGTCTTGAACCTGCGACCTTCCACTTGGTAGTCCTCTTCTTATCCCCCTGAGCTACTCGCTCAGATACTAATTCTTCTTTTTTTTGCGCATTTATCATCTATATTTGGTCGTTTTCGAGTTTTTTTTTTAACTTGAGTCTCGACTCGACCGTTTTTCTCAGGAGGTTGGACTTCAGCCTTTGTGCTGGAGGGTTGAACCTTCAGTTCCAAGACTTTCCAAAGCCTCCACACCTCCCGAGTCCTCAGGACCTGAGCTTTCACACAGTCTGAGGGCTGAAATTTTCTAAGTCCCACAGTAGTTCTCTGTTAGATTGAACTTTCAGGCAGTCCAGGGACTGATATCTTCTGAGTTCCTGAGTAGTTCTCTGTTAGTTTGAACCTTCAGACAGTCTGAGGACTGAAATTTTAAAAGTTTCTCAGTACTTCTCTGTTAGTTTGAACTTTCTGGTTAACAGAAGCCTTAAAATTTGTGACCATGAGTCTTGATTTCACATTTAGACCATCCATCTGAGTTCTTCTCAGACCTTCACCTGTGGGTTCTTTAGAAATCCTCAACAAACTTTGATTCTCTTCACTGAACAGTAAAGTTTGTGGAGCTCCGAAGGTAACATTAGTTTGATAAATGCCTTCAACTACTAGTAGACTTTATCTGGAAAGCAGTTTTCTGAAATGAGTTCTTAGTAAATCTGTCCGCAATCAAACCAAGAACATTGAAAGAGGAAGTGTTTGAAGAAACAACTTGATGTTTTTGTTTTAGACTAGAAAACGTTTTAAGACTTTTATCTGTTTTTGCGCTTTTTGATCGTTTTATTGTCTCTTCTGTTTAATTTGATCTTCTAAAGTCTAACTGGTGTCTTTTCAAGTGTTTTGTCTTTAGTTTGATTCTTCTTAAACTTTTAGTTTTGCTCTTTTCTCCCCTTTTATTCTTTTCTAATGTCTGATTTGATTTCCAAATGTTTTGTCTTTTTAATGTTTAATTGTTTTTCAAATGTTTTTTCAGCTTGTTTGAGTTTTTTTTTCTTTCCCAATATTTAATGTTTCAATTAAATGTTTAAGGTTTTCTTTTTAAATGTTTCACCACCTTTTAATGTTTAATTTTCTTTTTAAATGCTTCATTGTATTTTCTGTTTAATTCCTATTTGAAGTTTTATTGTCTTTAAGATGTAATTTTCTAATTAAACATTTATTTTTTTAATTAAATGTTTTGTCTTTTTAAAGGTTTAATAATCTAAATGTTTTGCATTTTTTAAAATGTTTAATATTCTTCTTGTTTAATTGTATTTTTTAAATGTTTAATTGTCGAAAATATTTTATCTGTACTTTTTAATATTTGTATTTTAAAAATTTTGTTTAATTTCATAGTGACATGTATCGTATCGTGTTGAATTATCTAATTCAATATTTTGTTTAATAGAATTTAATTGTATTTAATGTTTAACTATATTAAACAGACAAAATATTGAATTAGATAATTCAACAAGATACGATACATGTCACTATGAAATTAAACAAATTTTTTAAAATACAAATATTAAAAAGTACAGATAAAATATTTTTGACAATTAAACATTTAAAAAATACAATTAAACAAGAAGAATATTAAACATTTAAAAAAATGCAAAACATTTAATTAGATTATTAAACCTTTAAAAAGACAAAACATTTAATTAAAAAATTAAATATTTAATTAGAAAATTACATCTTAAATTTCTTAAATCTTTTTAATAATAAAACTTTTTAAAAGTTTTATTGTATTAATTTTTTTCCTTTAATTGCTTTTTGTTCTGTAGTTTATTTCTTTAATCTTCTTTTTCTGTCAAGATTTTAACCCCAACCTTAAAAATGAAATAAACCCTTAAATCACAATGAAACTACTTCTGTTGTCACAATCATGAGTTAGTCAATTATTCAGTTTATCAATTCAACTTTATTTGTTTAGCACCTTTTACACAGATGACAAAACTAAACAAGCAAAGACAAAAAACTATGCTAAAACTCAAAAACATTTTAAAAAAGAAGATTTAACATGGTAATAAAATATGTTGTGTCCAGGGGATGGAGGGAGTTTATTGAAGTCTTCTTGGGCTCACATGGGAAATCATTTAAAATATAAACTTGATATTCAGTCTAAGGAAACTGCAGAGCGACAGAAGAACCAACAATATCTCCTGTTTTCTCCTTTAATGAGTCGACTCTTCTTGTGCTTTCAGACCAAAGAACTACAGACTCTTCACAACCTGCTCAAACTCTTGGTACAGGACCTCACCACACGGGTCAAGAAGGTTTCTGTCTCATTTCTACTCTGAAGCTCACCTTCTCCTGCTCAAACTGCTGACAAATGTTTCTGCTGCTCTAAAGTCTGGTCTCCAGAACTTCCTAAAAACTCTCAAAGTCTCTTCTGCTGCAGGTTGCTTTGTAGAACTGTTCCAGAAAACCTCACTAAACCACATGGAGGAGCCTCAAGATAATTGTCCAAATGAAAACGTACAAAAACCAAACTAGCACAACCCAAACGCTAAAGTCTCCTGCAGCCTACCAGAGAACCTCTGAGAACAGAGAATCAGGACAGGAACTCTTACCTTCTGGACAACCAACGTTGCTTTACAAACAAGAACACAGAATGTGTCTGACCAAAAACCTCTAGAGACTCACTACAGCCAAGATAAAGACACAACTCAGGTGCACCAAATCCACTAATCACTGCACACATTAGCACCATGTGCTAACTGTGGCTAAAGAACCACATTTACCAAGACAACAATCCAGTACAAAGCCCTAAAACACACCAAGAAACACATTAAAGACGATTTTACTGCTGGAAGCTGCAAGCCAACGCCTAAAGAACAAATTAAAGCAATGGAACCAAACCCGGTTCTGTGGTGAAGAGAAACAGAGGAAATGTTTGCCTGCAGCCACATAAACGAGGAAGACACTGAGTTGCTCAGGTGTTCCTGATAACACCAAGCAGCCACCTGGACAGCCAATAGGAAGACAGCTTTCTGGAAGTCCAGAGGGCTGGGTTAGTGAAGGAAATTTAGTTTAAAGTTGAAGCAGAAAGTTAACAAAGAAAGTTGAAAACCACCTTCTGATACCTGAAATCTCTGAGTTTTCACACAAAGAACACCTGAACATGTCAAACTGGTTCCATAGTAGAACCATCATTGTAAAAACGTCATAGTATGGTGTGTTGCTCAAAAAACATTAGGACCCGGCTGTCAGGGACAAACATGTAAGAAACATGAGAACAGAGAGAACCCAACCAGTAGGTCACAGTTTATCATCCCCCAGTCATCTCCTGAAGTCCATATGGTGAGAGACATCAGTATCTGGTTGTTAATTTACCAGAGGATGCTTATAATCATGCTGATGTGGTCTGTACTCTACAGTATTTTAGTGACTCAATAAATGCCTAAGTTGTTTTTTTTAAATGCTTTTTAGTTTTTAATAAACATTTACCAGCCTATATGTAATCAATAAATGGCCTTTGCCTATCTTAAGAAAAATTCACTCAGAACTCTGATATGTTAACAGTACTAAATAAATCAATAAATACATGCATACACAAAAATAAGTTAATACATTAACTGTGTTAAGATAAGATTGAGATTTTTTTTAAAAAAGCTGTTTATGTTTTTGCAGAATCCAGTATTGCTCACTGGTTGGTCATTACATTTTGTTAGTTTGATTTCACTGTTTAAAATGATGCCACCTCTTCAGACAGAACCTGTGATAATAAAACAATACAAAATTTTTAGTTCTGTGTTAATAAAGCACTTAAAGCTTTAAGTATGGCTAAATGCTTTTTTCAAAATTAAATATACCACTCCTTGGGTGGTAGTGGCCCCAAGTTCAGTAAAGTTGGAAAGATATTCACAGATTTGGACTTCCAGCATCAATAACTCATTAGATATAGGTTGTCAAAACATAAACGGTGCCTCTTTCCCATTGTTGCAAGGCAGACAATGTGCTACAAGCCCAGTTTTATCAAAAGTAGCTGTCTTTCAAGCTACAGGAATAACATTGGTGTCTATGGAGTGAACAGGGTCCGTCTGCAATTTGCAAAACCACTGCAACAGTAAAGAGAGACAAATATTCAATAACTTCACTCTTATACATTGTAGTGTCACTAAAATCACTGCAGCCTTCAACTGGCTCCTGTTGACAAAGTGTTTTAACAGAAATGTAAATGCGGTAATTTGATTCTTTTAATGAACCATGTAACTTGAATGGATGTGATGCTGGTGTGACCACAGTGCACACGTCTGATGTTGCTCACAGTGGTCCAAGGGACGCTTAGGGAGTTTGTGTGTTTGCTCAGACTCAGGAAAAATTACAGGGAACATTGCCTGTAAGAATATTTCAAATAATATTTATAAAGCCATTCATAGCACATTTCTTTCCTCTTTCATGTTCCTCCTCCACTGACATTTTTTAGAAAAATCTCAAGATGCACATGTTTTAATGACTTTTTGCTCTTAATGGCCCTAATATAGGATTATTTTATATTTCTTTTACCTTGGTGATCTTACAGGCTGTTATCCTGTTTTTCTTGTTTTTACTGTTTGACACTTTGGCCATCTCGGGTTGTTTTTGAAAGTGCAAGGAAGTAAAAAATAAAAACAACTGTTAAGCACCAGTAGACACCTGTCCTCCTTGTGTCCTTGTAAAAATATATTCTAACTGTACCCCTGTAAACATCTGTCCTCTGTATGTCATTGTAAACACCTGTCCTCCCTTTGTCCCTGTAAACATCTGTCCTCTGTATGTTCTTGTAAACATCTGTCCTCTCTACATCCCTGTAAACATCTGTCCTGTCTAAGTCCTTGTAAGCACATGTCATCTCTATGTCCTTGTAAACATCTGTCCTCTCTATGTTCTTGTAAACATCTGTTCTCTCTACATCCCTGTGAACATCTGTCCTCTCTATGTCCCTGTAAACATCTGTCAGGGGCATCTGTGGGTTTCAGGTGAGTTTGGACAAACCAGAATTAAAAGTTGCTCATGATCCTGTAAAATACAATAAGATAATCGTCAATGTTGTCAATATTTTTAAAAAGCAAACTAAAGACCTACCTTTATTGGGTTTTTATTTATTTAATTAATTAAATTCAATGTTTCTTGTGTTATAAATGAAGGACTCAATACAAACAGGGACAGAGAAACTGAGGAGAGATTGTCATATATAATGAAATGAGGAAACACAAAGGTGAGAAGTCGAAAGTTCAAAACTAAAAAAAGAAAAAATACAAATACAACAACTAAAGTAATAACAGACAAATGAAACAGACTAAAATCTATACATACATCTTGTGTGTATATTTCTGACCCAGCAGATTTTGTCATATTTCCAGGGGAAATTTACTTTTACGGATTCAATCACACAAATTAGAATTCTAGAAGTAATCGGTAATTCAGTGGCAGCAAACCCTCTTTTTGTTTTTTTCAGAAGTCACCTTGCTGATGTGTTTCATTCATTCTCTGTCAGATTTTCTAGTAGAAAGCAGAATTTATTTTTACGTCAATCACAGCAAGTCATCCAGGTCCTGAAGTAGCCAAACAGCCCCAGATCATCACACTACCACCACCATGTTTGACTGATGCTGTGATGTTGTTTTTCTGAAATGCTGTGTTGCTTTTATGCCAGATGTAAGGAGACACACACCTTCCAAAAAGTTCAACTTTCATCTCATCAGTCCATAGAATATTCTCCCAAAAGTCTTGTAGATCATTCAGATGTTTGTTTGGAAAAGTAAAACAAGGATTTATGTTGTTTGTGGTCAGCGGTGGTTTTCGCCTTGGAACTCTGCCATGGCTGCCATTTTTGCCCAGTCTCTTCCTGATTGTTGGGTCATGAACACTGACCTTAACTGAGGCCTGCAGTTTTGTAGTTGTTGTCCTGGGTTCCTTTGTGACCTCCTGGATGAGTCGTCGTTGTGGATAATGGCTCTCATTGTGGTTCGCTGGAGTCCTAAAGCTTTAGAAATGCCTTTGTGACCCTTTCCAGATGTTATTTCTCATCTGTTCTTGAATTTCTTTGGATCGCGGCCTTTTGTTGCAGCTTTTTGTGTCACGGCGTGGGGGTGAACCCGAGCAGAGAGCACACAGACGAGGAACTGAGGCAGGAACAAAAGTGGATTTATCGTTTAACAAACAGAATAATAACAAGGGATGAGGATGATAAACTAAAGGTCCAGGATAACCAAAGTAACTAATAGGGGAGGGTGGGGGGGTGACTGTACCAGGAACTGGCGGCCCGGTAGGCATCCTCCGTGGTGGGGTGTTGGTTGGCGGCAGAGAGTGGGCAGGAGTGCCTTGTTCCAGGGGGGCGGCAGGCAGGAAGTTCCAGGGACGAGGGGGGAACACGGCAGGCAGGATGTTTCTAGGGGTGAGGGGAGCTCGGCAGGCAGAGACCCTCCATGACAGGTCGGGGATCCGGGAGCAGGTGGGGGTAACAAGTTCAAGGGGGGGAGGTCTGGTCAGGGCGGAATCCGGAGTACAGGAGACGGGAAGCGGGACTGGTAGAAACGGGCAGCTGGGCCAGCGGAACTAAACAGTGAGAACAGGGTTAGTCAGGAAACTTTCTCAGAAGAGAACACAGCAAGGTGCAGAAGGCGAGACGAACAGACTGCGTAAGCAGAGTTTACTACCTGCAGGGTGTGGAGTGTGAGACCAGCTTTTATGGTGTGGATGGATCACAGGTGTGCTGCACCACAGCTGCCCGGAATTCCGTTGATGGGTGATTAGAGATGCATCGCAGCTGTTCCGAGCAGCTGTGCCAGGCTTCAGCAGGAAGGTGGAGAGAGGGAGAGGAGAAAGGAGGGGGAGGATGAGGGAGGTCAGGTGGGGGCTGAAGCTGGGACAGAGGAGGGGGGCCTGATATTTTGAGATCTTTTGGCCGACTTCATTTTGTCAGACAGGTTCTATTTAAATGATTTCTTGATTGAACAGGTCTTGAGGTAATCAGGCTTGGGTGTGGTCAGTGAAACTAAACTCACTATTCAAAAAATGTGATTAGACACAGTTAATTCATGATTTAACAAGGGGGGAATTACTTTTTGACTTGGGGCCAGTTTGGTTTGGACAACTTTTTTTCCTTTAAAACACTAAATCATCATTTAAAAGCTGCATTTTGTGTTCACTTTGGTTATCTTTGTATAATATTTAAATTTGTTTGATGGTCCTAAACATTTAAGTGGGAGAAATGGCAAAAAAAAAAGAATTCGAGATGGGGGCAAATACTTTTTCCCAGCACTGTACATGGACATTATAAATATAAGGAAACTTTAATTTACAGCAGTACCTATGTGTGTTTATTCTGCCAGGGAAAGCAGTTCACAAAGGGCTGATTTGCGTTTCTGTTCTGTTTAGTTTAGTTTTTTTAATTTGTTAAAAAACATTTCAAAAAATTGTCACCACTGTGAGAATGATGTGCACAGAATTAACCATTTCAGAAAACTGTAGCAAAGCACTAAATGTAGTTTGACTCATTTGTTTTGTGCCACTTATATTTTATTTGAGTGAAACGGTGGCCTTTTTTCACTATTTATGTTTGAAAATGTTGAAATATGCCATGACAGTTTATACTGGGTTTAAAAATTGTCTTTGTTGTTCTGAATTATAACTTGACGGGATGTTTTAAGTACTAGCTCCTACAACTGATAAAACAGTTAAGCAACATCTTTCATAATGTGACTTCATTACCTTTGATATGGAATTTATTTATATGGAATTTTTTGTTGTGAACCCACAATTCCATGGGTCACATTATGTACGTGTGCTGTTTATGCAGCGTTTACAGGCTCTGTTGAGTTTCAGGGTCCAGGGTTTTTTTTATATTTATGATTTTTTTTTTATTTGCAAACAGTCAAACGGAATGATGTCGACATCTGATTACAGTAACCTTTGACCAATCTCACCCTCTTAGCTCAAAGTTGTGTAACAAAACCAGAAGGTAAGTCAAACCAGGAAGTCAGTCAGTCTAACAGGAATAGACCGAAGAGGATACGTGTGTGTGAGATTCAGTCCAAGGAAGAAGGATTATATCTGAAATCCCAGAACGACGGGTGAGGTTAACCTGAGGGTTGAGATATGAGGGGAAAGCGTATGAAATCCCGTTTGTCTCTGATAATCACCTTCCTCTGCTTTGGGAGTCTGCTCACCTCTTTCATCTGGTCCAACAAGTAAGTGTGAAATTACCTTTAATTATTTTTTTTATGACTAGATTTACCTGCGGACTACTGGTGCTTTTTTGTATTTTCTGTCATTGTGTTTTTTGTTTCCCCTTTTAAAATATTGTTCTGTCTTTTTTTTACATTTTTTAAAATTTTCCATCCAAATTAGTTTTATACTGTTATTTCTCTGTCTCTACAAGGACAGGATTCTTTTTGAGAACGGGGAGCGCAGCCGCTTAAACACAAAAAAAAGCATTGCATCAGATCTATATACAATGATAATTATATTAATAATACAAAATACTTATAGAATGCTTTTCAGGACACTAAGAGATGCTTTACAAAGTAGGTAAGAACACAACAAAATATATAAATAAATGTAATGTAGTGAAGAAAGGAGGATTTATGAGTTGTAGGCAGTGCTGACAAGATGTGTCTTTATGCATGTCTTGATTATGGAGATGAGAATGACTCTTACGCCACTAAGAACTAGCTTGAAAATGGTGAAAATGGATTTGATATTGGATTTTGTCACTGACGTACAGTTTTCTCCGTTTCTTCTACTGAAAGGAAGCAGCAGCTAGCAGCAATATTAAATTACTAAAATTACAAACATAGATGTACAATGAAATGCATTTTATTTACTTTATTAACATTTCTTTTAGATTTAATACAGTTTTTCTCAATTGATAAGACACTGTTCCTGAAAAATAGCACACATTTCCCAACACACTGCACACTATTTTTTTAGTTGAACACAATTCACAAAGCACTGCACACTTGTGTCAAAAGCGCACTTTATTATCAAAATCTGAACTTTGTTTTCAAAATTAAGACACGAAGCAAAACTAGAACACTGCACTGCTAAATACAAAACACTCTTCTCTCACTGTGTTTTCACATGAAGTGTAAAAAAATGATACAGTCCTCAAAAATGACAACTTAAACACAAATGCATCCTATAAATGACTCAGAGGAGGCCATTGCAGTGCCTGACTGTACATTATAAAATAAAAATGTTAGGCAAAAAATACAGCACTGTATTGTACACATTACAGTTTGCAAATATTTACACCACGTCTGCATCAATTCTTTCAGCCTGGTCAGGCCACAGGACCTCATCAACATCACAAGCTATGTTTTCTCTGGAAAGAATGACGTATTGTGTCTGATCCAGTCTGACATGCATCAACAGAAACATCACCACATGTCAAGACCATTGATTGATAGAGATTTTCCCAAAGTATGGCTGCTGCTCATATACCTTCCACCTCCATGTAGAGAAGAATTCTTCTATAGGATTCAGAAAGGGAGAATATGGTGGCAGAAAAACCACAATAACTTGAGGTTCATATTGAACCATTCCCTAATCAATTGTCCTCTATGAAAACTAACATTGTCCCAGATGTATTCATGTGTATCATCAGAATCCAACTGAAAAACTCTCTGGAACAAACGCACACAACGCTTAACAACAGATTGCATTCTGAACAGCTAATGCTATTTCCCAGCAGTTTTTATAGTGTGCAGTTCATTGGTAAAAGTGTTTTCAGTTTTGACCTGTTGTGTCTTAATTGTGACAGCAGTGTTGGAACAGTGTCCCAATTCTGCTTCCTAGTGTTCACGTTTTGAAAAATGTGTGCTATGAGTGAAAAAGTGTGTTCAAATGAGCAAAAAAAGTGTTCAGTCTTTTGCAAAAAGAGTGCAGTTTTGGAAACTGTGTGCAAACCATGAATAGTGTCCAAAATTTAGACAGCAGAGTCCTGTTTTTGAGAAATGTGTACAGTCAGTTGGTGGCTGTGTGCAGTGAATGGAATTTAGTGTCTTATCAATTGAGAAAAACTGCATATGAAACTGTTGAATTAAAGTTTAATACTTTATATATGTATTTAAAGTAAACACAATTTACAGATAAAGGATGCATTGGTTTTGTACTTTGACATGGATATGTTTGTTAAATGAAAGAAAACTTGAATAATTACATCAGTTTTCTCAACAGACATGCTCAATGAATGAATTTTCATTGATTCATGTGATATCTGTAAGCACTGGCAATCTGATAAATAACAGTTTTTATTTCATCGATTTCTAAAGGGGAACCTGATCTGTAAATATTTTTGGGCAAAGAGTTTAAAAGAAAAAAATGTGCAAATGAAAAACCTGCCAGGTTACTCCTGTTGGATAAAACATACCTCAAGTTTTACTTTCAGTGACTTTTTAGTATTTCTGTTAAAAGTTGAAGGTTTTATATGTTATTTTACATTACACATACAAATTCACTGCTTATTTTTTGTATTTTTTCTGACAATTTTTGTGTATTTCAATAATACAGAAAAAGTAAGAGGTATAAGTTCTGTTAAATTGCAGGTTTTCTTTTACAGTGTATAAGCTGCTGACTAAATTGAGATTGTTTTTTTAATCTAATAAATAGATACACTGAATCAGGCTATCGGATAAGCTGAGAAACTTTCCCTAGTTCATGTGCATTTTACAAAATCTGTTGCTTCTCTGTCGACACCTCAGTACTGTGGAACTTCACCAACTACCACTTCAGAAGAAAGACATCCTTCAGCCCTCTGAGCTTTGTCAAGGCTGCAGGTGAGAACAAACCTCTGCGTTTATGGTATCATAAAGTCAAGTCACGCACCTGTACAGAGATTAATCACTAACTTATGTGTGTTACAGGGAAGTCGTTGACAAAGTAACAGAGAGTAACTCTGAAATCTCAAATTTGCAAGAGGATAAACCTACACGAATCAGGCAAGGATTTGTCTTAACTTTTTAGTAAGAATTTTGAGAGAGAAAAAAATTGAAAATACAATATAATAAAGCAGTTGAAATTGTCCTTTGCGGATTCTTGAGATAAGGGACAAAACATGTCCTACACACAAATGTCATTTACAATCTTGAACAAAAGTTACATCCACTTGTAAAGACCATGTATATCATACCAATCTTGATTTTCCAATGACTTATGATACATCTTTTTTACAAAAAACAATCATGCATTTTGATTTGGATGCAGGACAAAATCTGTTGGGTCAAAAATATACTCACGACAACTTGAAGGGTTCATTCTGGTAATGTAGAAAGCTGTTTCAATCAAAAGTTCGTAGTAGCATGACCTCTGAGCCAATTTAAATAGAGCCCATATGAAGAGCTCAGCAAAGATCTGAAAAAGCAAATCACTGACTTGAACATGTCAGAAAGTCACGCATCTGTGCAAACCATTGTTTGTAAGTATAAAGTGCTAAGTGCTAGTTTTTCCACAACACAAAGTTCTTGTTGTTTTATATAATTAAAATCAAATGCTTTTTGCTGTGTTTGATGGAGTTGACCTGTCTCTTCACAGGATTACAACATAATCTGTAGACGTCTGTGTCTACAAATGCAATCATTTCAAATTTATATAGTATTTTAAAAAAATGTATTAAAAATCCAATTTGGAACATGTTTTGTTCCTCATCTCAAAATAACCCTTTTGGTTAATCCCTTATAAAACACTGAAGTCTGCAGGGCCTTCTGAGGCCCAGTGATCATACTAAGTAAAGAAAAACACTTTTCCCCAAAAGTCTGATTTACATTTGTTGCCAAATTAAGATTTCTTTATGTAATCGATACATGCACTCAATTAGGCAATGTTTAAAATCACGTAAACAAAAGAGCAACAGCAGTTACTACTTATAGTAATCTGGCCTGTTTCTTTCAGTCGTCACCTCAGTAATGTGGAACCCCAGCACTCTGAATCATGTAAAGGCTGCAGGTAAGCAAGTACAGTCACAACTTCTCCTGATGCAGCTTCTGTGTTCATGGCATCAACAGATGGGGTTACAGCAGCACCACAGAGATTATTCATCAGCTTGTTTCTGTGTTACAGGGAGGCCATCGACAAAGCAGTGGAACCTAAGGAAGAAGATGATTCCCAAAAAATCAGGTACAAATATAGTTTCAAGGCCTTAATTTTAACATTTTAGGTAGATTTTTTTTGGAAAAAAATAGAGGGATTACTTACCTGACTTGTTTCTGTGTTACAGGGAGGTAATTGAAAAAGGGACAGAGAGTAACTCTGAAATCTCAAAGACCAAAGAGGACAACCCCCCAGAAATCAGGCAAGGATATTATCTCAAAGCTTTATTTTTACCATTGTAGTTTGAATAGAAAAGCTCAGTAGTTTAGGTTGTAGAAGTAGCTAACAGTTGAGGGATAAACAAAATGGATCCAATGTACAACAAAAGATGAAATATAAAAGTAAAAAATGTATTTTGTCAACTTCATGTGTGACTGGGCTCAGTGACAGACTTGTGTTTTATAATGCCAGATGAATTCTATGCAATGGTGTGTTACAGTATATGTGTGTTACAGGGAGGTCATCGACAAAGCAGTGGAACCTAAGCAAGAAGACGATTCCCAAAAAATCAGGTACAAATATAGTTTCAAGGCCTTAATTTTAACATTTCAGTTTGAATTCTTTGAAAAAAGAAAAATGAGGGGTTATTCACCTGACTTGTTTGTGTGTTACAGAGAGGTCAATGAAAAAGGGACGGAGGGGAACTCTGAAATCTTGAAGAAGCAAGAGGACAAACCCAGAAGAATCAGGCAAGGATACTGTCTTACAGCTTTATTTTTAACATTTTAGTCTGAATTTTTAGAAAAACAAAGTCATTTAGGTTGTAGAAGTAGCTTAGAAAAATGTGGAGGTGCACGGCTCGGAAATTTTCCGCCAGAACGTCCGCTCGAGGGGGCGTGGGTGCTAAAATGATGCAATTTGTCCGTGAGGAGCCGCACGGACCTCGCAAACACGGAAAGCATAAAACAGGCTTAACAGCTGAGGAGTAAACAAAATGCCTCCAGTGTGCAACAAATGGTTAAGATGGAAAAATATTAACTTTTGTCAACTCTATCAGACATCAACACTATCAGGTTTTGTGTCCGACAGAGTTAATAAATGACAAACTTGTGTTTTATAATGCCAGCTGAATTCCATGTAATGGTGTGTTATTTGTGTGACAGGAGGCGCATCAAAAAAGTAGTGCGTCGCGTTCAAAACTCAAAGAAGCAAGAGGACAATCCCCCCAAAATCAGGCAAGGATATTATCTTAGCGCTTCATTTTTAACATTTTGTCAACATTTCTAGAAAAACAATATAAAATTTGACATTTTGTTTTGTATCAGTAATTAGCCATTGAGGGGAAACCAAAATGGCTCCAGTGTACAACAAATGATTGAGATGAAAAAATATTACATTCTGTCAACTCTGTCAGACATCACCTCCATCTGGTTTTGTGTCTGATGATGACTACAAATGGCAAAATTGTGTTTTATGCCAGCTGTATTCTTTGCAATGGTGTCTTATTTGTGTTACAGGGAGGTCATCGATGAAACAGTGGAACATAAGCAAGATGACAATTCCCTAAAAATCAGGTACAAATACAATCTCAAAGCCTTATCTTAAACATTAGTTCAAATTAGAAAATAAAATAAAATGGAGGGATTACTCACCTGAATTGTTTGTGTGTTACAGAGAGGTAATTGAAAAAGGGGCAGAGAGTGACTCTGAAATCTCAAAGACCAAAGAGGACAAACCCCCAGAAATCAGGCAAGGATATTATCTCAACGCTTTATTTTTACCATGTCAGTTTGAATTTTTATAAAAACAAAGTCATTTAAGTTGTAGAAGCAGCTAACATTTGAGGGAAAACAAAATGGCTCCAGAGCACAACAAATGGAGAGAATAAAATAAATAAATAAATAAATATTTTCTTAACTTCATCAAGTTTTGTGTCTGACAGAGCTCAGTGACAAACTT
Organism: Amphiprion ocellaris; assembly: GCF_022539595.1. Lineage (NCBI taxonomy): Eukaryota > Metazoa > Chordata > Actinopteri > Pomacentridae > Amphiprion > Amphiprion ocellaris. The sequence continues at coordinate 12,767,166 of NC_072784.1, read as the reverse complement.
ATGTTTTTAAATGCCAGCTGAATTCTATGCAATGGTGTGTTATATGTGTGTTACAGAGAGGTCGTCGACAAAGCAGTGGAACCTAAGCAAGAAGATGATTCCCAAAAAATCAGGCACGAATATTGTCTTAAAGCCATATTTTTTTAACATTTTAGTGTGAATTATTACTATTATTTTTTTAAATTGAGGTATTACTCACCTTTCTTGTTTGTGTGTAACAGGGAGGTAATTGAAAAGGGGACAGAGAGTAACTCTGAAATCTCAAAGACCCAAGAGGACAAACCCAGAAGAATCAGGCAAGGATACTGTCTCAGAGCTATTTTGTAGAAGTAGCTAGCAGTTGAGGGGAAAAAACAAACTTATGGTTTTAAATGCCAGCTGAATTCCATGTAATTTGTCTTATTTGTGTGTTACAGGAGGATCATCAAAAAAGTAGTAGTACGTCACGTTCAAAATTCAAAGAAACAAGAGGACAATCCGCAACAAATCAGGTAAGGATATTGTCTCAAAGCTTTGTTTTAAACATTTTAGTTAGAAGTTTTATAAAAACATACAATGGACAGTTTTACAGTTTAGTTTATGATGTAGAAGTGGCTCAACTGTACAACAAATGGTTGAGATGAAAAACCATTTTGTCAACTTCACCAGACATCAATACTGTCAGTTTGTGCATCTGATGGAGCTGACTAGTGACAAACTTGTGTTTTTAAATGCCATCTGAATTCCATATAATGGAATTCATTATTTGTGTGTTGCAGGGAGGAAAATAACAAAGTAGAAGACCTTCACCCTCAAAACATGAACACGAAAGAGGACGATTCCCAAAAGATAAGGCATGGATCTTGTCTCAAAGCCTTATTTTTTAACATTTTACTTAGAATTTTTAAAAAGAAATAGATGGAGTATACACCTGACTTGGCAATGTGTTTGTGTCACAGGGGGGTCATCGACAAAGCAGTAGAACGTTACTCTCAAACCTGGAAGAAGCAGGAGGACAATTGCCAGAAACTCAGGCAAGAATATCCTCTCTGGTAGAACAGGATAACAGACAGGGAAGAGACTAACAATGTATAAGAGAACAATAAACACTCTGGAGGTTGATGACGCTGCATAGCTGAGATGTGTAGCCCCAGATCCAGAGGACTATACAGAATCTATATAGAAAGAAGACATGAAGTGAGACTGCATCATGGGAAGTCAACCAGAAGTCTAGACCTATAGCAGCATAACTAAGTGATGGTTTAGGCATTTCCAATAGTCCAGCCTAGAGGTTCCAAATGCATGGACTCATTTTTTAGCATCACTCTAATACAGGATGTTCCTAATCCTGACAATAATAAGCAGTGAAAGAAGACCATCCTATAGACTGGGGCTGCGTCACAGTATCCATGCTCCCATACCATATAGTATGTACCAATACATGGCATGTCAAATGCAGTATGACAAAACTTCCTGGATGTCTTACTAGATCTGATCAGATTTTGAAGTATACAAGCCAGCATGCTTTTCTAGCCATTCCGACCCACAGTCCTCTGCACAGTTACATAACTACATTACAGTGTTGTGAACGTATGAAGTATAAAGAGTATAAACAGGCTAGAGCCGCCTGAAAGAGCACATACAGATAACAGCTCATTTCACATTATGGACTGTGATAGTCAGGTTTAAGGCGCAATATTATGACAAAGTTGTAAGTTCCAGTTAAGTCATGCATACTTTGCAGAAGCAGTTGTAGCACATACTTAAAGTAAAAACAAAAAGTATATGATTCCGAATACAGTCTTGTTTTATGTGTAAGTCACACGAAACAAAATATCCTGGTCAAAAATAATTCCAGAGTTCCTCACAGTAGAGTTGAAGGCCAAGGCAATGTCATCCACAGTAACTATCTGGTTGGACAGTATGTTTCTGAGGTGTTCATGGCCAAATACTATACCTTCTGTTTTATCTAAATTTAGAAAAGAAAATTACAGGTCATGCAGGCCTTCAAGTCCTTACAAAATGCTTAGAGTTTGACTAACTGATTAGTTTTGTCTGGTTTCATAGATAAATTTAGGTAAGTGTCATCTGCATAGCGATGAAAATGTATGCAGCGTTTCCTGATAATACTGTATAGGTAATCATACTGAAGGTCGACAGTGTTGGTCCTAGTACAGAAGCCTGTGGAACTCCACAACTAACTGGTGTAAGTGGAAGAATCATCATTACCATGAACAAACTGGAAACTACCTGATGAATATGATTTAAACTGCAGACATGGAAGATCATAAAGAAATAGAGCTCAGATCAATGCAACGTAACTACATAGTCTAAATATAACATGTCTTGCATTCATGTGCATTATTGTAAAATAAGGAGACTTCACCGGAATTACTGCTTTCACTCACTGCAGTCGTTGTAAAGGAATGAAATCATTACATAAACATGGAGTTGTTTAAATCATAACCCCATATCATATGTCAACCGGATGTTTTTATTCAGTAAATAGCAAGTCATTGTGTTCAACACCTAATCTTATTGCTCAGTCAGTGTCAACAAAGTCCTTGTGTTTCAACAGATTTCACCTGACCAGCAAGTGCAATGGATTGGACAGGGCTGTAGTTACCCAGAACAGCACTCCAGTGGATTCAGAGATCTCTTACAATGGTTTGAAGAAGACTCTGAAGGTGACTCCAGAGCTCTTCAGCACCTTTATAAAGGTATAGTATACGTAATGTATGAATACAGCATCTGCTGCTTGTTTAACATTTAAATGTTACTCAAAAAGTTATCGATTGAGCAGGTATGACAAGTTGAATTACAAAAATGGAAATCTTGCTAGCTAGCCTAATCCAAGTAGAGTTCTGGAGTTTCAAAGTGGTTCTCCACATATAACTAAGAACAAAATGCATGAATGTATACAAAACACTGTAAACAATGTATACCCCCCTGAGGTCTTATGGCGGCATGATTTGGATGACATTGTTTGATCTTTTGGAAATTGGTTGCTCCTTGAGGGTGTGAAACCCATGCAGTGGAGCATAAGCAAAATCATACTTGTGCCAATGAAGGGAACCTTCAGCAAGCACAAAAACTACAGCGGAATTAGCCTGACAGTTATTGCAGTCAAGCTTATCAATTGCATGATCTTAAATCATATACAACCAGTGCTGGACTCTCATCTAAGACGAAATCAAAATGGATTTAGACCTGGGAGAGCTACAACAGCACAAAGCCTTGCCCGGAGATGTCTTACTGAAGGTGTAAAAAGTACATAAATTCCCAAAAACTGTGGCTATATCATTTAATGTTAACACAGACAAACAACTAATCACCAGAAGAGGAGAAATGATTTCATGGGTTGAGGACTTTAAGAAAATGGGATCATGGATCATGGCACATACACAAAATTGTTAGGTATGGCTCTGAACACCTCCTTGTGAGATCACATGACAAACAACAAGCTGTATGGAAGACTGCCTAAAGTATCAAGAAAAATTTGTAAGAGCCATCTAAAGCTGGCTGGTTACCTTGTCAGACATCAGGATGAAGAGGCTTCCAAACTGTTTTTTTGGGAGCCCACCAGTGGAAAAACAGAAGGAAACAGAGGAAGATGGCCCTTAAATTACATGGACTGACTGCATAAACACACTGGTGCACTGATGACAAATAAGATCAAGTTGTTCATGACGGACTGCATACTCTGAGAAGTGATTAATTCAGCTCAGGCTAAAGTCCGTCCAAAGTGAAAAAGTGAAGGCATAAATAATAGATAATATAAAATGCATTTTATTGAGCCTTCTGTGGAAAAATTGACTTGTTACAGCAGCTAGATAGACAAGATAAGAAATATAAATGTACAGATAAGAAAAGTATGTTCACCTTTTACCCAAATTGTAGGACATACTACCATGACATGCAAAATTGTACATAAAAGGTTCTAAAGAGTAACAGAGTTACAATACTGTTTGCTCACCATCTTAATTTAGATGTCATTGAAACTTTAGCTCATTGACACTAAACACAGAGTGAAGCAGAGCGTGGTTCACACACAATACATTACACATATACTACATATAATATAAGTGTTGCTGTGTTCTATGTTGCTGATTCCAGGAGCATCCTTTCTCCAATAAAACATTGGACACTTGTGCCGTTGTTGGGAACGGTGGGATCCTGATCAACAGCAGCTGTGGAGAAACGATTGACTCAGCTCAGTTTGTCATCAGGTAAGAGAAACGCATAGCATAGAGGACTGATGGTGGCATTAATCTACAAAATAAACGTGGAAAGCCCACATAATGATACTTTCTTTGCTGTTTGTTCAGGTGCAACCTCGCTCCGTTGGGAAATGGATATGAGAAACATGTTGGCATCAAGACTGACCTTGTGACGGCAAACCCGAGTATCTTCGTAGAAAGGTAAGCAAGAAAATGAGTCTCTCTCACCTTAAATACATAATATTCTTTTTGTTTTGTTGCTTCACATCAGCCCTTTATTTACAGGTACGAGGCTCTGAATGGACGCCGCCGTCCATTTGTGGAGGATCTACGTAGCTATGGAAACTCCCTGCTTCTTCTTCCTGCCTTTTCCTATAGCTCCAAGACTATTTTATCTGTGCGGGCCATTTACACCATCGAGGACTTTGAGAGTCCCATCCGACCAGTCTATTTAAATCCAGAGTATGTTGAAAGTCTGCTCCTGTTCTGGCGCTCTCAGGGCCTGAGAGAAACGAGACTCAGCACCGGCCTCACCATGGTCAGTCTGGCTCTGGAGCTCTGCAACAACGTTCATCTGTACGGATTCTGGCCCTTCAGTCACCACCCACATGACCGCCACAACCTGACTAACCACTACTACGACGACATAAAACCTAAAGTATTCCACGCTATGCCGGCTGAGTTTGACCTCCTGATGAGGTTGCACAGTCAGGGCGTCCTCAGACTTCACCTGGGAGACTGTCCAACAGGTGGAAAGTAGTTCCCAGGGACAAACAACAGCACAACAGCAAAGTACCTTCTTTTAGCCTCAGGATGAAACCAGTCACTCAGATATTTCAAATGACTGAACTGATTTATTTCAGCTGATAGGAAAGATTGAGTTTGTCCTCCTGGTTACCTATCATCAGCCAAGACGTTTACACAGAAACCTAAATTCAATAATTAGAAGACTATGAGCAGCATTGCAGTGTATCTACAACTCTGTTTATTACCACAAATGTTCCAGTTGAGGGTTGTATTTAACCTGGTGGATCACCATGGTAACTAGTGCTTCAGAGGTGAACTGATTCGGAGCAGGTTATGTATAAAATTTCAAATTTAAATTGGCTGGAAATGTCTCCTCCTTACTGATAATTCTCTATGAGTGTTACAGATCCTCGTCTGTGAGAATATGTTACATCTCTAAATCTGTCTGTAACTAAAACCACTGAAGGAAGCCGTACAGTTACAGTATCACACCCTGCAACCCACAGGACCCACAGAATTCACTGCCACCATCCCAGTGCCACAGGATATCCCCAGAGGTCCTGTGTCCATGCTCCACTGGCTCAGAGGACTTTTAGCAGCATAAAGTCTGTCTGAAGTCACCACCTGTATCAGGGCTCTCTGACATAAGTTTTGTATTTTTTGCTGAGAAGAAGTCTTTGCGGGAGAGGATGCTTGCGCTGTCTGTTGCCGCTTCTCCAGTTAAAATGCTAAAAGTGACAGTCACAGTTCTACTCCAACATCATCAACAACAGTCATGGAAACTCCAAGCAACTCTCCTCTACAATAAACTACCTCCTTAAACCTCAGTTTCAATCACTCACAGAAACACAGAAGAACAGTGTAACAAATTTCTTGCGTTTTTCAAAACCAAAATCAACACCATCCATTCCCTTCGCTCCAGCTCTCTTGCCCCTCCTGCCCTGCCTGCCAGCCCCCAGCCAGGGACCTCTTACCCTCTTCACTGTTTCTCTGAGGTTTCACAGCATGAAGTGAGGACATCATCAAGAAAATGAAATCATCCACCTGCGCACTGGACCCCTTTCCAACATCCCTGATAAAATCAAATCTCTCTGCCATAAGTCCTCTTATTACAAAAACAATAAACCACTGCCTCCAGTCCGGCCATGTTCCATCTGAGCTTAAAACTGCTATCATTGAACCACTTCTCAGAAAATCCACCCTGGACCCAGAAGCCCTGACCAGCTACAGGCCCGTTCCCAATCTCCTGTTCCTTTCAAAGGTAATGGAAAAAGTTGTTGCTGCCCAACTTCAGGACCATTTACATCAACACAAACTCTTTGAAAAAAATTCAGTCAGGTTTCCGCTCTGAGCTCTTTTGTTATTTTATCTGATTGCTCTGTTCTTATTACATGATTGTTTTGTTTTTATCTGTTTTATATCTTAAATGTAGCACTTAGAGATTTTGCCTAAAAGAAAAGTGCACTACAAATAAAATGTATTATTATTATTATTATTATCATAAAGGAGACCAACACAATATTAGGCAGGTGGTCATAATGTTATGCCTGATCAGTGTATATTAAGACATGATTATCAGTTTCATATCAGCATTCCTATGTTGCACCATTTGCAGTGGCAGTGATTTATACTGTCATAAATTTTTATATTCCTCATTGTTCATTAACAACCTGATGACTGAAGTAGGCAGGAAACCTTTGGTACATTTTGTTCAGAAGACTCACATGACACATTAAAGGCTGCCTTTATGTGAAAGTGCAAAGAGTCTGAAGCAGAAAGCCTGAGTTAACAACGAAAGTTGAGAACCACCTTCTGAGCTCTGTTATCTCTTACTGGGGTTGTAGTTTTAGTTGGTTCAACTTCCACAAAGAAAGCCCAGCTTTCTAACTTGCTTCATAGTCCAGCACTCTGGAGTCTGGAGGGAATTATTTAGATTTTACTGGGATGCCTTTGTGAGGATCTACGTCGTAGTGCCTTCATTTCAAGGAAAGCTAACTTTAAGTTTTAATGTGTCGATCTTAAGCAGTTGCTTTAACAAGACATAAAAAGTAAAACTCAATTTGACATTAGACTATTTAATAAAAACACCAGCACACTGAATGTTACAACACATTCAACACATTCATACACTTTAAGAAACCCTCTGGGGGGTGAATTTTTGCTATCTAAGTCACATAGTTGATTGCACAGGGGAAACTTCTGTACTGCCACATAGTGGCAACATGCATGTATTGGTACAATGTTAGTTTGGAAACAAGTGTTTTGTAAGTTAATGCTAAATTAATGCAGACTTAACTCTATTGTAAATACATTGAACTGTGCACTTTGGATGAACATTAAAGCACGTTTTTAAACATTTTCCACAGACTTGGTTGGGTTTCTAAGTCATGCTGACAACACTGAGATCTAAACAGAGTTATTCCATCTTAAATGATCAGGGGCCTTCTGCTCGACTATGTCTGATTTGCTTGAATTATTATTATTTTGTATCATAAGCCATAGACATTTAACATGATATCTGTAAAAAAAAAAAGAAGATACATCAAGTACTTTCTTTGATGTGTATTGATGTGTATATACAGTACCAACATTTTCTTTGTCCATGCAAATTATTTTACATTTATGATTGTGTACACCACAGTATGTTCCTCCTCTGCTGCTTGTTTAAATATCGTCAAAAGATAAGATAAGTCAAACCAGGAAGTTCATCAGTCAGACAGGAAGATTCAGAGGAGAAGACACGTGTGACATTCAGTCCGAGGAAGAAGGAGGTGATCTGAAACCACACACTGACGGGTGAACAGGAGGGTGAGGTATGAGGGGACAGCTCCTGAAATTACGTTTCTCTCTGATAATCACCTTCCTCTGCTTTGGGAGTCTTCTCACTTCTCTCATCTGGTACAACTAGTAAGTGTGAAATTCCCTTTAATAATGTTTTATAATTAGATTTACCTGCCAGCTACTTGCACCATTTGTGCTTTCTGCAATCACTGTTTGTTTTTCTTTAAAAATGTTTTTTTTAAATTTATTTTCATTTTATTGTATTGATTTATTTATAGTTTTCATTCCAGATTAGCTAGTTATGTTGTTATTTCTCTGTCTCTACACCAAGGAGGGAATTGCAAGGGTTAAAGGGGATTTCCTTTGATTCTTTTGGAGGACATGGAGTACCGCTGTTTAAATACAGAAACCATTTTATTTTGTATTGTACCATAATTATGTACAATGTATATTTACAAACTATGAAGAAAATTCAGCTACAAAACAAAAAAGAAATTACCTTTACACTGACAGAACACAAACACTCCTGGTTCTTAAATGGTTCTTCAGAAGGTTCTCTGGTTCTTCAAAGCACCGTCACCACCTGAAAAACCTTTTTACTGTGGGGAATGCACTTCACATATTTTATGGATTTTATACACTCAATGAATCAGCCAGTCTTTGACACCATGTAAACGATAAAACAACAGCAATAAAGCTGATAAAAATGAAGTTCAGAGTTTCCTGAGTTTATCTGCATTTTATTAATCTGTCCTGTTTTCATCGAAGTAATGTGGAACCTCACCGACTGCCTGCTCCGAAGAAAAATCTCTCTTCGCTCTCTGAACCTTGTAAAAGCTGCACGTGAGCAAACACAGTTACAGCTTCTCCTTCTACAACCAAAGTATTTATGGCATTATCTAGTCAAGTGACGTCAGCACTGCTGAGATTAATCACTAACTTGTTTCTGTTACAGGGAGGTTATGGACAAAGTAGCACAGAGCAACACTGAAATATCAAAGAAGCAAGAAGACAAACCAGAAGAAAACAGGCAAGGATATTATCTCAAAGTCCTAATGTTACCATTTAAGTTAGACTACTCTGAAAAACAAAATAGAAACATCTAAAAAGGCATTCTAGTCTATTTTGTAGAAGTAGCTAGTAATTAAGGGAAAAACCAAGTGGCTCCACTGTACAACAAATGGTTAAGATGAAAATTATTACATTTTGACAACTCCAGACGTCAGTATCATCAGTTTTTGTGTCCGATAGTCAACAAATGAAAAACTTATGTTTTTAAATGCCACATGAATTCCATGAATTGATGTCTCATTTGTGTGTTACAGGGAGGGTAACAACAAAGCAGCAGAGCAAAACTCTAAAATCTCGAAGAACCAAGAGGACAATCCCCAGAAAGTCAAGTAAGGACATTGTCTCAAAGCAGTATTTTTCACATTTTAGTCTGAATACTTAGGAAAAACTAAATAGAAAATACAATATAAAATTAGGCATTTTAGTCTATTTTGTAGAAGTAGCTAGTAATTAAGGGAAAAATCAAGTGGCTCCACTGTACAACAAATGGTTAAGATGAAAATTATTACATTTTGACCACTCCAGATGTCAGTATCATCAGTTTTTGTGTCTGATTGTCAACAAATGAAAAACTTATGTCTTTAAATGCCACATGAATTCCATATATTGATGTCTGATTTGTATGCTACAGGGTTTGCAATGACAAAGCAGTGAAGCAAAATTCTAAAATCTCGAAGAAGAAAAAGGACAATCTCCAGAAAGTCATGTAAGGACATCGTCTCAAAGTCTTATTTTTAACATTTTAGTTTTATATATATGTGTGTGTGTGTGTGTGTGTGTGTGTGTGTGTGTGTGTGTGTGTGTGTGTGTGTGTGTAAAAACATGTATTACACACCTGACTTGTCTGTGTGTTTGTGTCACAGGGAGGTCATCCACAAAGCAGTAGAGTGTTACTCTCAAACCTGGAAGAAGCAGGAGGACAATTACCAAAAACTCAGGCAAGAATATCTTCTCTGGTCGAAGAGGATAGCAGACAGGGAAGAGACTAACAATGTATAAGAAAACAATAAACACTCTGGAGGTTGTCATAGTTATACCATCACCAGATACTTACCCTGCCAGGGCTAAGCTAATGTGATGGTTAGATCGGGTATTTGTGAGGTGTTCTGGGCCAACTTCTGTTTTGTCTGAATGGAGAAAAAGGAAATTAAAGGTCATCCAGGTCTTTATGTTTTTAAGACATGCCTGGAGTTTAACTGATTAGGTTTCATAGTTTAATATAGGTGAATGTCATTTCCATAGTGATGAAAATTTATGCAGCATTTCCTAATAATATTGCCAAAGACAAGCATGTACAAGTTGAAAAGTATCGGTCCTACGCCAGAACCCTGTGGAACTCCACAACTTACTGATGTAAATGGAAGAATCATCATTAACATAAACAAACTGAAATCTTTTTGATAAATATGATTTAAACTGCAGACATAGAAATAGAAATAGAGCTCAGGTTAATGCAGAGGAACTATATGGTCTAAACATAACACGTCTTACTCACTTGAGTTATTGTAAAATAGGGAGACTTCACTTGAATTACTGCTTTCACTTACTGCAATCTTTTATGGAATAAAATCATAACATAAACATGGAGTTGTTCTAAATCAAAACCCCACATAACATGTCAACCGGATGATTTTATTTAGCAAATAGCATGTCATTGTGTTCAACACCTAATCTTAGTGCTCAGTCAGTGTCAACAAAGTCTTTGTGTTTCAACAGATCTAACCTGAGCAGCAAGTGCCATGGATTGGAGGAGGCCATAATTACCCAGAACAATAAACCAGTTGGATCGGAGATTGTTTACGATGGGAGTAAGAAGACTCTGAAGGTGACTCCAGAGCTCTTCAGCATCTTTATGAAGGTATGTCATTTGTCATTTATGAATACAGCATCTGCTGCTTGTTTGACATCTTGAATGTTCCTCAGATGTGATCATTTCATGGCGCTGTGCATGCGCGTTCTGGCACAAGCCATGTGTTTGGTCACATGTGGGTTCTTTGATAAATACAACTCTGCAGTGTGGTTTATTTAAGGTGAAGGGACTCACAAACTTGGACCTGACTATAAGAATTGGAAAAAAAAGTTACTTTTGTGGAACATTCACAATTAATCGAGCAGGTCTGACAAGTTATCCCCCCCCAAAATTAAATCTTGCTAGATAGCCTAATCCAAGTAGAGTTCTGGAGCTTCAATATGGATCTCGCGATATTACTAAGAAGCTCAATGCATTGTATTCTACTCTTTGAAAGAGATGCCTGAAGGCAAACTTCAATCAAACCGTTTCCCCAATGATCATGAGAATAAATTCACCAATAATGTTGCTCACAGAAGTACATCAGAATACTATTAAATATATGTCAAGACATGAAAATTATCCACTAGAAAAATGCTAACAGACCTGTCTATTTGGTTATTTTTTCCGTTTCTGACCTCTACCGCTCTCTGCCTTGGAGTTTTACTTCATGTTACTTACAGTAGCTTTTGGAGGTGTATTGTTTGTTCTAAAGCGGCTGCACAGTTTTATGAAGCTTATCTGAAATGTTATGTGGAAAAGTTCAGATCTTCTAGTTATCTGATGGACTTTACCTTCTTCCTAAATGACTGGACTGTGGATGTTAAATATCTATTCAGTGCTTCTGAACAGATTTCACTCTGATCCACAAATGTCACTGTCAAAGCAAAGCGGATAACCAATATTAGTAGCATCATCTCAAAACCACGAATGTCTGGAGAACGTTTCAAAGCTGTTCATCTAAAGGTTGATTTCAGTGTGAACCAAACTGGTGAATGGACCAACCAATGATAAGATAAACCAGTCCCTCCAGGATTTCGCAGGCGTTTTTCGAGATTGTTGTGGCCGAAAATGCCTGAATTCGCGGCAGCTTTTCGAAAACATTGCGATGTAAGTTGCAATATTTTAAGCTTATTTGTTGCGATGAAATTGCGGGAGACAGTGACAATTGCTAAAAAGTTGCATTTTTTCAAGCTTGTAGACCATGTTTCAACATTGTAATTGACAATATTTATTCCGAAATTATTCTGTAACGCTAAACCCATTTACTCAAAAGCTGACATACCACGGTGGGAAATTAGCAGCAGCCAGATACTGGCTTAACATGAAGTGGTTGGTAGATTTGAGGCACAAAATGATAATGTACTATTGAATGAATCACATTTGAACATATCTGTCAGTGGCTTAAAAAGTTATTTTGACATCCTGGCACACATATATTCACACACACGTGCTCACGGCTTGTCACGTCAATTAACAAGAAAAGCATTCAGAGAGCCCAGTACTCCACCAAGACTCTTCATTACCTGACCTTGTGCTGAACACAGGTGGACCTAAGACGATGAGAGGTTTTGTCTAACGTGAAAAAATTAACTCAATTCTGACACATTCTGATGATAAGAGATCAAAATGATCTTTCATACATTAAATGACATATAAATTACTTATACTATCAATGTTGCTGTGTTGTCATGTTTTTCTGTTGTTTCTGATTACAGGATCATCCTTTCTCCAATAAAACATTGGACACTTGTGCCGTTGTTGGGAACGGTGGGATCCTGATCAACAGCAGCTGTGGAGAAACAATTGACTCAGCTCAGTTTGTCATCAGGTGAGAAAGATGTCCACGCTGCAAAAACTCAAAATCTTCCCTAATCTATTTGTCTTATTTTTAGTCAAAATGTCTCATCCCACTAGATTTAAGATAAATTCACCTAACAAGTGACATTTCAGCAAGATGGAAGGACTTGTTTTAAGACAATGCATATTAAATATCTTGTTAAGTCAAACAATCTTGATATTATCTTGTTTTCAGTTGTATTTCACAAGAAAACTCAAAATAAGTTTAATACATCTCAAATTAGAAGGTTACATGAAAGCAAAAGTCTATTTTTAAGTGAAAAACTGCCATTTTTAAAAAAAAATTTAAAAATTATTTTTAGACACTTAAGCTTGACAATCCTTGTAAAATATAGCTTAAAATAAGTTTTCCCAGCTAATTTTAAGATCTCCATATTCTAAATATGGTATCTTATTTCAAGAAATCTTATCAAGCCATTTTTCACTTGTTCTATTGGCAGATTTTTTTCACTTATTTCAAGGTAAAAGTTCCTTGAAATAAGTTTTTTTTCTTGTTTTGAGGGGGGCATTTTTTCCAGTGCAGTGTAGAGGACTGCAAGGCTGATGATAGGGTAACCAACAAAATTCAAGTCCACATAACAATAGTTTCTTCTTGCTTGTCCAGGTGCAACCTCGCTCCGTTGGGAAACGGATATGAGAAACATGTTGGCACCAAGACTGACCTTGTGACGGCAAACCCAAGTATCTTCATTAATAAGTGAGCAAAAAAAAGAGTTGTCGTCACCTTAAGTAGATAATATTCCTTCAGTTTTGTTGCTTCATGTCAGCTTTTTATTTATAGGTTCGGGGCTCTGAATGGACGCCGCCGTCCATTTGTGGAGAGTCTACGTAGCTATGGAAACTCCCTGCTGCTTATTCACGCCTTTTCCTTTAGCGCCTACACTGCTGCATCTTTGCGGGCCATCTACACCATCGAGGACTTTGAGAGCCCCATCCGACCAGTCTTCTTAAACCCAGAGTACCTCAAGAGTCTGCACCTGTTCTGGCGCTCTCAGGGCCTGAGAGAAAACAGACTCAGCACCGGCCTCATCACTACCAGTCTGGCTCTGGAGCTCTGCAACAACGTTCATCTGTACGGATTCTGGCCCTTCAGTAACCACCCACATGACCTCTACCCCCTGACCAACCACTACTACGACGACATAAAACCTAAAAAAGTCCACGCCATGCCAGCTGAGTTTGACCTCCTGATGAGGTTGCACAGTCAGGGCATCCTCAGACTTCACCTGGGAGACTGCCCAACAGGTGGAAAGTAGTTCCCAAAGACAAACGACAGCACAACAGCAAAGTGCCTTCTTTTAGCCTCAGGATGAAACCAGTCACTCAGATATTTCAAATGACTGAAATGATTTTTTCAGATGATGGGAGGAATCGTTTGTCCACCTGGTTGCCTATCAGCAGACAAGACATTTGCACTGAAACCTAAATTCAATAATTATAAGACTGTCTGCAGTCTACAGTGTATCTACAACTCTATTTATTATTACAAATGTTCCAGCTGGAGTCTGGAAGGAATTATTTAGATTTTACTGGAATGCGTTGTGTATATCATCGTGCCTTGTGTTAATCACGGACTAATGATAGCCTTTGGATCAAACTGAATGTTTGATCAAGGAAATAAAAAACCTCCTTTCTATGAAGATTGTGCACCCCGAATACTGCTAAATTAACAAGTAATTTTGATGCCACTGGTTTGCCGCTGCATGAATCATTTTATTCCTCTTGAAATCAAAGTTTTCACTGATGAAACTTAATTTCATTGAAAGTCAACTAGAAGTTTTAAATGTCCATGTTTATTATTTCATTCAGCCAAACATAAAATGTAAAACGTGATTTGTCATAATAAAAACACCAGGACGCTGACCGTTACAACACATGTAACACATCTATACACTTTGAGTAACACTTTGGGGAAAGTACTGTCCTGCCATATAGTGGTAATATGCACGTTTGTACGATGTTAGTTTGGCAACAAGTGTTTTATAAGTTAATGCTAAATTAATGCAGATTTAACTCTGTTGTAAGGAAAATGCACTGTGAACTCTGGAGGAAAATTAAAACTGATGGCTATCCCCACAGGACCTCCGCAAAGTACTTTGATCTCAGGTCCTCCTAGTTTAAATACTTGTCGTTTTGGTTCTTTGTTAATGTCTGTTTGTTAGCTTAGAGTTTGATTATTTCTTAGTTAAATCCTTAGTTTTTTTTTATTGCAGTTTTGTGCACTTAGTTTTCCCCTTAGCCTGTGTAACGGAGTTAAAAATGCATTTTATTAATTATTTTCAGTTTATGGATGTTGCTGTCATGTTGAGAATTTGTGAATTTTATCTCAATGAGCTATTTTTATTTGCAATTGTTTTATTAATGTTGCCTGTGGGAGTTGCCTTTCTGCACTCTGCCTTGTCTGTGCCTCCCATAGCTTCTCCTGTAATCCACTCACAGTATTGATTTGCATTGCTGAGGGTAAATTGTGGGATAATGTGCTGCTGTGAGGTCGTGTTTTCTTGAAGTCTGTAGTCTCTGGTGCATATTGTTTACTGTTGCATATTATTATGTTGTCAAGGTGTTTTGTGTTGTTTTGACCGTTACTATAAATTTTATAGATGTTTTTGGTTTCACTTTTTTTGGCGCCATTTGTCAGAGGCCCTGTGACGTCATTTTAAATTTAAATTATTAAAATTAATGCAATTTTAAAAAGGGACATATAGAAAAAAGTGATTTTGATGATTTAAACCCTGGATTTAGTCGTTTTTTCCATTGTATGGCACATAAGCATCAGTAGTTCATGGACCTTCAAAAAGTTAAAAATCCATAGATTCAATGTTGTCATCATTTCTGGGTCTGATAAATGGCGTCATTTTGATGTTTTTTTTTTCTTTTTAAAGAATACGTTTTTTTACTCATAAACAAAAATATTTTTTTCATGAACTAAAAGTTTATAATTAAGTTATTAAAAGACAGACATTATTGTGGTTTAAGTTATGTTTAATTAATGTTTGCTTCATTTCTATTTATCTGCATTTTTCATCTGTCTACTACATTCACAGATTACTGCAAACTCAAAGTGCAATTATTGTCTTCTAAAGTGATCTATAATGGGATGGCTACACCGTTAGCCGGTAGCAAGACTGTCGTAGCTAACATTAGCTCTGGTGCTAACAGCAGCATGTTTTACATTGAAGTGATACCATCGGTTAAAGTGGTGCAGTGATAAGAAAACTCTTTGCTGCACAATATGCACACAACCACACTTTTATCCAAGCTGCCATTGGGAAGATTTTTAAAAGAAAACCTTCTGCCCCACAAGCTCAATGTGTTCTCTTCCTTCTCTGTTCACCAAACTTTCTTATGCGCTGATGTCACTCCTGTGCATCTTCATCACGGCTGCAAACAGACTTCAGGTTCATTACCGCCACCTACTGGGCTGGAGTGTGCATCACAGTTACTGATGTGCCAGAAATAAGGGAACTGAGAAAGGTGCGATTAAATGGGTTATTGTTTTTAACGTCTTATTTCTGTAATTAATTAATTGAAATTAACATGTTAAAGTCCCAGCCCTAGTTATAACTTTTGTTTCCTTTCAGTCACTCCACCCTGATGCACTGTGCCAAAGTGGCCACCAGGTGACATCGTTCATCTTGTATTTGATTTGCTTTCATTGTTGTGAGGAAATCTGTTGTTGAAAATTAACTGTTCAAAATGTTAGACAGTGTTGATTTGCATTGCTGAGGGAGCAGAGTGCATAATGAAAGGTGACCAGAGGACAGTTAATGTGTTTTAATCTCTTCTGCAGAGGAAAATAAATGCTAGAGAATGCTCAACCAAGTCTTCCTTGATGCCCTAACCACATATGCACACGCCCATTGCACCTGTTCAGTTTTATCTTTTGTTGTCTGACAATAAAAGATTTTTTAAATTAGATTGGTCTCCACCTGTTACCGTGTGTTTTGCGCTCTGGGTTCGAAACCTAAGCCGTGACAAATATGATCCTCCTCTGCTGCTTGTTTGAATGTCATCGAAGATGGTCAAGTCAGACAGGAAGAGGCTGAGGAGGAGACGTGTGTGAAGTTCAGTCTGAAGACGAGGGGTAAATCTGAAATCGCAGAGGGCTGAGGTATGAGGGGACAGCTCCTGAAATTACATTTCTCTCTGATAATCACCCTCCTCTGCTTGGGGGGTCTTCTCACTTCTCTCATCTGGTACAACTAGTAAGTGTGAAATTACCTTTAATTATGTTTTATAATTAGATTTACCTGCCACCTACTTGCACTATTTGTACTTTCTGCAATCACTGTGTTTTCTGTTTCTCATCTGCTAATATGTTGTTGTTTTTTAAAAATATTTTTATCTCTTTTAATTCATTTATAGTTCTGTCTTGCCTTGTCTGGTTTTTGTGGCAGATTAGTTACTTATGTTATTTCTCTGTCTCTACACCAACGAGGGGATTGCAGGGGTTAAGGGGAATTTCCTTTTATTCTTTTTGAGGACAGGGAGTGCCACTGTTCAAATGCAGAAACCATAGTGTACCATAATTATGTACATTTACAAACTGTGAAGAAAATTCAGTTACAAAACAAAAAAGAAATGCCTTTTACCCTGAAAGAACACAAACACACCTGGTTCTTAAATGGTTCTTCAGAAGGCTCTCTGATTCTTAAAGGAATTGTCATCGCATGAAAACACTTTTTACTTTGGGGAGTGCGCTTCACATATTTTTTTATTTATTTCAGTCCCTCCAAGATTTTGCAGGGTTTTTGAGATTGTTGCGGCCTAAAATGTCTGAATTAACGGGAGTTTTTCTAAAAAATTGCGATGTTTTCAGCGAATTTGTTGCGATGACACTGTGTGAAACAGTGACAATTGCTAAAAAGTTGCATTTTTCAGCTTTTAGAACATGTTTTCAACATTTTAATTGACAATATTTATTCCAAAACTAATTATTTAACACGCTCCAACCCATTTACACAAAAGCTTGCATACCACGGTGGGAAATTAGCCAGATACTGGTTTCACATAAAGTGGTTGGTAGATTTCAGGCAAAAAATGATCATTTACTACTGAATGAATCCCATTTGGACGTATCTGTCAGTGACAATTTCACATCCTGACACAACGTATTCACACACTCTCACGGCTTGTCACATCAGTTAACAAGAAAAGCACTCAGAGAGCAGTACTCCGCCAAGACTGTTCATTCAAAGACCTTGCACTGAGCACAGGTGTGTGTTATGCATGTGTACGTTATGTAGGGATACCGAATCGCGTGACCTAAATCTGTAGCGGGTGGCGGGAATTGATGGGATCCGGAAACACCCCCACAATTTAATCAATTGTTCCCTGTATCATTTCCGATGGATAAGTCCCGATAAGTCCACAGAGGTGGATTTGTAGTAGGATCGCAATCTCATGTGATGGTCAGCAGGCAGATGAGGTAGTGTTCACTTGTTGTCATGGTTACTGTGCCGATTGTCAGACGCCGTGCTGCTACCTCAATGGGAAATTCTTAACGAATCCGTGGATCCAGACTATAAGCCACATCACTGCCAAAATCTAATCACTTGGTCTTTGTGTCATTTCTGACCTTCCCTGAAAATGTCATCCAAATCCGTTGTCTGTTTTTTAGTAATGTTGCTAACAGAGGAAGGATTCACATATACCGATCGTCCCATAACTCTGCCGTGTTCCTTGGCGGAGTAATGAATCTAATTTACCTTCAGTCTTTCAGTGCTCACAACAGATCTGGATGCAACAGCTTCCGTCACGGTGATTTGTCTGGTCTGTGGTCCGCTCGTTTCAGCCATTCTCCTGATATGTTTTGCGGTAGAAAAGTGTTTGTCAATCGCTGATTTTTTTTTTTGTATTCCATCACAATATTGTACAGGGTGCAAAACAGTTTACCTCTGCTTTCGTGAAGAACATCAGGGTTTTGCACAGTCTTCAGCAGTAATTTTTGTTGGCAAATAAGAGACATCAGAATCAGACATGTCTGCATCTTCAAACCACAAACAAGGAAGTGAATTTGGTGACGTACGTGCATGATGTTTGCGCTGGAACTCGGGGAGGCCGGCCAAAATTCTGGAAAAGTTGCTGCGATTGGACAAAATTGCAAGGTCGCGCAGAATTTGCAGAGATTGGCTGAATTCACGTGAATTGGTGCAATCATAACATCGCAAATTCATGGAGGGACTGGTATTTTATACACTCAGTGAATCGGCCAATCTTTAAGACCATATAAACAATAAAACAACAGTAAAAAAGCTGATAAAAATGAAGTGTTTATCTGCATTTTACTAATCTGTCCTGTTTTCATCTAAGCAATGTGGAACCTCACCGACTGTCTCCTCGGAAGAAAAATCCCTCTCAGCTCTCTGAACCTTGTAAAAGCTGCACGTGAGCAAACACAGTTACAGCTTCTCCTTGTACAACTGAAGTTTTATGGCATTATCTAGTCAAGTGACGTCAGCACTACAGAGATTAATCACTAAACTTCTTCTGTTACAGGAAGGTTATGGACAAAGTAGCAGAGAGAAAAACTGAAATCTCAGAGAAGCAAGAAGACAAACCAGAAAAAATCAGGCAAGGATATTATCTCAAAGCCCAATTGTGACCATTTAAGTTAGACTACTTTGAAAACAGAACAGAAAACACAACATATAAAATTAGACATTTTAGTTTATTTTGTAGAAGTAGCTAGTAATTTGGGGAAAATCAAATGGCTCCACTTAACAAATTATTAAGATGAAAAACTAGTGGTTTGATGTGAATAAAATGTTTAATTGCGATTAATCGCACGATTTTCTGTGATAAATCATGATTAATCGTATTGTTATGCACAAAATTAAATAATGAGTTTAAAAGTAGTGTATTGTGCGCTTTTGTTTTAAAAGTACTGCTATATGAACAAAAATGTAATCACATTTGGTTTGCATACACTTTAAACAAATAAGGTGCGTTTTAACAGCAGTATTCTCTTTACAAAGTGGCAGTTAAAATAATTCTTGTAAATCTCAACTTAAACATTAATGTAATCAACTTAGGGGTGGGACATGATGAAAAAAATTATCTAATTAATTACAGTCTTTGTAATTAATTAATCATGAATAAACACATTTTTGTCAAGTTGTAATATTTCACACAATAAGCAAAGTTTTACAGTTCAGATAAATCTTGGTTGACGACTGAACCGATGACTAGATATATATGTGAACTTAAACAACAAAAATATTTATGTTTCATTTATATTTATCTGCATTTTTCATCTGTCTGCTACATTCACAGATTACTGTAAACTCAAAGTGCAATTGTAACTATTACATTTAACATTTTAAGACTTTTTGTAAACTCAAGCACTTTCAGTGTCTTGAAAAGTGGTCTATTATGGGATGGCTACACCGCTAGCTGGTACCGGGAATGTTGTAGCTAACGTTAGCCCTGGTTCTCACAGCAACATGTTTTGCGCTGAGGTGATACTGTCGGCTGGAAGTGCTGCGGTGATAAGAAAACTCTTTGCTGCACAATTTGCACACAACTACGCTTTATCCAAGGTGCCATCAGGAAGATTTTTAAAAGGAAACTTTCCGCCCAACAAGCTCAGTGTGGTCTTGTCTTCCATCACTGTCCACCACTGTTCTTGTGTGCTGACATCACTCAGTGTGTTATGTGCATCTTCTTCGCGGCTGACAAACAGACTTTAGGTTCATTACTGCCACCTACCAGACTGAAGTGTGCATCACTGTTGCAGCTGTGCCAGAAAACAGGGAACTGAGAAAGTGGTGAACCTTAATTAAACTGATTCAGCTTCATTCTAGATGAAAAGACATTACATTTTCTGAACTCCATCAGACATCAGTACAATCAGGTTTTGATTCTGACAAAACGACAAACTTATATTTTTAAATGCCACATGAATTCCATGAATTGATGTCTCATTTGTGTGTTACAGGGAGGGCAACAGCAAAGCAGCAGAGCAAAACTCTAAAATCTCAAAGAACCAAGAGGACAATCCCCAGAAAGTCAAGTAAGGACATTGTCTCAAAGCAGTATTTTTAACATTTTAATCTGAATACTTAGGAAAAACTAAATACAGTACAAAATCTGAGACTTTAGTTTAGGTTATAGAAGTTGCTAATTGACGGAAAAAACTAAATGGCTTCATGATACAACAAGTGGTTAAGATGAAAATGATTATATTTTGTCAACTTTGTGAGGCGTCATTACCATCAGATTGTGTGTCTGACAATTGATAAATGACAAACTTCTGTTTTTAAATGCCACATTAATTCCATGTAATCATGTCTTATTTGTGTGTTACAGGGAGGGCAACAACAAAGCAGTAGAGCAAAACTCTGAAACCTCAAAGAAACAAGAGGACAGTCTCCAGAAAGTCAAGTAATGATATTGTCTCAAATAATTATTTTTAATATCTTAGGTAGAATAAAATGTGTGTATGTGTATATATATGTGTGTGTGTGTGTGTGTGTGTGTGTGTGTGTGTGTGTGTGTGTGTGTGTGTGTGTGTGTGTGTGTGTGTGTGTGTGTGTGTGTGTGTGCATGCGAAGAAAAAAATATATCACACACCTGACTTGTCTGTGTGTTTGTGTCACAGGGAGGTCATCCACAAAGCAGTAGAACGTTACTCTCAAACCTGGAAGAAGCAGGAGGACAATTACCAAAAATTCAGGCAAGAATATCCTCTCTGGTAGAACAGGATAACAGACAGGGAAGAACCTAACAATATACGTGATAAATATGATTTAAACTGCAGACATGGAAGGTGATGTAGAACTAGAAGCTCAGATTAATGCAGAGGAACTACATGGTGTAAATATGACACGTCTTACATTCATATGAGTTATTGTAAAATAGGGAGACTTCACTTGAATTACTGCTTTCACTCACTGCAATCGTTTTATGGAATAAAATCATTACATAAACATGGAGTTGTTCTAAATCATAACCCCACATAACAAGTCAACCGGATGATTTTATTTAGCAAATAGCATGTCATTGTGTTCAACACCTAATCTTAGTGCTCAGTCAGTGTCAACAAAGTCTTTGTGTTTCAACAGATCTAACCTGAGCAGCAAGTGCCATGGATTGGAGGAGGCCATAATTACCCAGAACAATAAACCAGTTGGATCGGAGATTGTTTACGATGGGAGTAAGAAGACTCTGAAGGTGACTCCAGAGCTCTTCAGCATCTTTATGAAGGTATGTCATTTGTCATTTATGAATACAGCATCTGCTGCTTGTTTGACATCTCAAACGTTCCTCAAAAAGTTACCGATTGAGCAGGTATGACAAGTTGTACAGCAAAAACAGAAATCTTGCTAGATACAAGTCATGTGTTTGGTCACATGTGGGTTCTTTGATAAACACAACTCTGCAGTGTGGTTTATTTAAGGTGAAGGGACTCACAAACTTGGACCTGATTACAACAGCAGGAAAAAAAAAGTTACTTTTGTGGAACTTTCAAAACCGATTGAGCAGATCTGACAAATTGTCCCAAAAATACTGACATCTTGCTAGATAGCCTAATCCAAGTGGAGTTTTTGAGTTTTAAAAGGGATTTCATCATATAATTAAGAAGCAGATATGGCAGAAAGAAGTAGGACAAGGATTACAGAAAGTACAATAAAAATGGTCTAATAAAGACAGTGTACAAGGCATGATGAATTTGTATATGGATTAGTACAGCTATGACATGGGGAATTTACATATGGATATGTACAATAATGACTTGATGAATTTACATATGTACAGGTATGACAGATAAAGCTATCTGCTTTTAATTCAAGTTTTTTATATCACATGAAAAATTCTCATTCTCATCTGTTAATCTGTCTGTCTGTCTGTGTGAAACATTACTCATTTTTGAGTAATGTTTCACACAGACAGACAGACAGATTAACAGATTCACAGAAATGTGCAGCGATCATCACATAACTCCGCCGTTCCTTGGCGGAGTAAAAATACAGATTTAAGGAAACAACATCTAAAGCCTTGTGACCAATTTAAACTTTGAAAGAAGTTTCGACTGTAAAATCTGCCAGAGCTACAGGGATCCAAACACAGCTGGGTTTTGGCTGTCATCAAGCCTACTTCCCATTCATTTCAATGAGGATCTTTAATGCAGTTATTGCAAATTTTGTATGAATCGCTAACAAAAGCCAAAAAAGTACATGGAATAGAAATAAGTGAGCTTCAATGCTTATTCATTGGTGCACTTAAAAACATTAAGACCACTAAGACCAACAACAAACAAGTCCGTCTGGAGATTTTTCTCACATTTGATCAAAACACAGACTATTGCAAAGCTTAGGAGATTCCACTGCATAGAATAGAAGAATAGAATAGAATGTGCTTTACTGTCATTATACAGTGTATAGTGAGATTGGATCTCCCTCATTTATCAGCATTGACTGGGGAACAGTTAAGAGGATCCAAGGGGATGAGAGGTTTTGTCTAACGTGTAATAATTACGTCAGTTTTTACACATTCTGACGAGAAGAGATTAAAAAAAAGATCTTTCACACATTAAAATATATATAAATTATTTCTCCTAGAAATGTTGCTGTGTTGTCATGTATTTCTGTTGTTTCTGATTACAGGAGCATCCTTTCTCCAATAAAACATTGGACACTTGTGCCGTTGTTGGGAACGGTGGGATCCTGATCAACAGCAGCTGTGGGGAAATG
Organism: Amphiprion ocellaris; assembly: GCF_022539595.1. NCBI lineage: Eukaryota > Metazoa > Chordata > Actinopteri > Pomacentridae > Amphiprion > Amphiprion ocellaris. The sequence continues at coordinate 12,744,025 of NC_072784.1, read as the reverse complement.
ATTGACTCGGCTCAGTTTGTCATCAGGTAAGACAGACGTCCAGCGTAGAGAACTGATGACAGCATTAATCCACAAAGTAATGTCCACAAAAAGTCCACATAATACTTTTATTGCTGTTTGCTTAGGTGCAATCTCCCTCCTTTGGCAAACGGATACGAGAAACATGTTGGCATCAAGACTGACCTTGTGACGGCAAACCCAAGTATCTTCAATTACAGGTAAGTAAAAAAATGAGTCTTTGTCACCTTAAATACAGAATGTTCTTTTAGTTTTGTTGCTTCACGTCAGCTCTTTATTTACAGGTTCGGGGCTCTGAATGGACCCCGACATCCATTTGTGGAGAGTCTACGTAGATATGGAAACTCCCTGCTGCTTATTCACGCCTTTTCCTTTAGCGCCTACACTGCTGTATCTCTGCGGGCCATCTACACCATCAATGACTTCGAGAGCCCCATCCGACCAGTCTTCTTAAACCCAGAGTACCTCAAGAGTCTGCTCCTGTTCTGGCGAGCTCAGGGCCTGAGAGAAAACAGACTCAGCACCGGCCTCATCACTACCAGTCTGGCTCTGGAGCTCTGCAACAACGTTCATCTGTACGGATTCTGGCCCTTCAGTAACCACCCACATGACCTCCACAACCTGACCAACCACTACTATGACGACATGCAAGCTAAAAAGCAGTTCCACGCCATGCCAGCTGAGTTTGACCTCCTGATGAGGTTGCACAGTCAGGGCATCCTCAGACTTCACCTGGGAGACTGCCCAACAGGTGGAAAGTAGTTCCCAGGGACAAACAACAGCACAACAGCAAAGTACCTTCTTTTAGCCTCAGGATGAAACCAGTCACTCAGATATTTCAAATAAATTACCTGATTTATTTCAGCTGATAGGACGGATCGAGTTTGTCCACCTGGTTACCTATCATCAGCCAAGATGCTTGCATTGAAACCTAAATGCAACAACTACAAGACTATCTGTAGTCTTATAGTGTATCTACAACTCTATTACCACAAATGTTCCAGCTGGAGTCTGGAAGGAATTATTTAGATTTTACTGGGATGCCTTGTATACATTGTAGTGCCTTATGTTAATCATGTACTGATGATAGCTTTTGGATCAAATTCAGTGTGTTTTAATTTGAAGTAAATCAACTTTAAGTTTTAAATGTGTCCATCTTTAGGATTTGATTTACCCGAACATAAAATGTAAAACACGATTTGTCACCGTTTAACGAAAACACCAGCACATTGAATGTTGAAACACATTCAACACATTGATTATTGATTACAATAACTTAATTCTTTTTAACAATGCATTTAAAAAAAAAAAAAAAGGAACCATTAAATTAGCAAAGGAAGGGGAAAATGAGCGGAAGCCAGCGGTGGTGAAGTCGCTAATTAACAAATTATGAACCACTTGTGGGCTCTCAGAAATTTGCAACCACAACAAAAAGGTGTCAAACATTGTGTCCCAGTTCTCTTACCACTGCAGCCTTTGAAGGAAACCACACTAGTGTCCAATTTCCACCAGCAGCCAGCAACCAGCTCCACTAGAGGGCAATAATCACAAGCACAATAATTACAACATGGCTCAATCTGAAATACAAAACAACAGTTTACAAAGCTAAGCTAAAGCAAAACAGCAGGTGTTTAACACATACAATACAAAAAAAAATGAACACTTTACATATTGATAACAGGTTTATAATGTGACAGAACAGTATACCTCAAATTTAACACTGTCTACTGACTGGCAACACTTTTTTAATCTATGCTTTACTATTTACCCTTATGCACTAAAACACCAAGTCAAAAACCAACTTGTCCATAAAACCTTTCTTATTCTGAAGTACACTTCTTACTGCTGGCTGAAGTAACCCACATCTCAGCAGAATACATGTTATGCAAAGGCAAAAAGACAAACCTGTGGCATCGCAAACCTCAAACAAACACACAACAATATTACGAGACAAATGCAACTTTATTGCTATGTGCACACAAATGAAGACACCCTTCAAACAATCCCGACTACATCACCTACCTCAGAGGAGCCAGCAGAGACAAAAGGCTGCCATGATGCCAAAGCTGCTTTACATACCCTCAATCAGAGAAGATGGGAGGAGTCCACCTGATTCTGTGGTGGTGCGTTCAACAGCTGTCAGGTAATATTGAATTCAACTGAGCACGAGTACATTTTTAAGATTGTACCTTTGCAGTAACAGCTCCAAAGATTTAGAATTATCCCCCTCTTTTAACCAAATGTTCCTCCTCCACTGACACTTTTAAGAAAATCTCATAACATAGCATTTAAAATGGCTTTTGACTGCTCTTGCGAGTTTTATCCTGATTTCTGTCTGGCTTTTGGCACATTTTTAATTGTTGCCTGCCCTGTAATATGCACAACACTTTGGTAAATCCATGTTATTTTCAAAAAAAAAAAATAAAAAAAATAAATAAATATATATATATATATATATATATATATATATATATATATATATATATATATATATATATACAAATGCACCTATAGCCACCTACCTAGTATACCTACCTAGTATATAAATTTGATTTGCTCCTCCAAATTATCCCGAGGCTCTTCATTTCAAGCCTCGCACTTATGATTTAGACTAATTTCCTGCTTAATCAGGAATCCTCATGATTCTGTTAACTTTGTGCTGTGATCTCCAGTGACTCGTGTCCCAAACTGGATTGTCGATGTCACAACAGAGAAGTCCCCTGTTCTATTTATTGGAGTTAAATTAGTAAATTATTCACATATATATACCATTAAGCCCCAAAAGTATTCATGACCATAGCTTTTACTATATTAAATGTTTCATTTTTTAATATTTAGCTAAAAATACAATGATGAGAATTATTCACACCCTTGAAATTGTCAATTTTTTAAAGACTTTGCAGCTTCTTTACCACATATTCCTGATAATTTCTCCCTTGTTGTGTTTAAGAACAGCAACAGAACATTTTTTCCAAAAAAAGAAGCAGAAATACTGTTAAATAATGAAGTTTTGTCAGACCAATGTGCTTCTTTTGGCTGGAAATATCCACAAAAGATGCTTAGACGTTGTGTTAGAGATGTTAATGTTAGTAAAAGTGTAATTTTAACATTTCTCATGCAATATCTCACCTTGTTCTCTCACTTGTTTATGTCATTTTTGGCCTGAAGAAACCCAATAGTGACATAAAAAATCCCCATAAATCAAAATTTCATGAGTTTGAATCCTTTGGGGCTTAAACTGTGCAAATTATTTTAAAGGTTTGCTGCCATCTAGTGGTTGTAGCTGCTAAGACGGATCTAAAGGATAATGTCCACTAAGAATATCCTGCAGAGCTGTAAAAATGTGTCATTTGTAAGAGAGAGTTCAGGATTGAAACCGTCCTGAATGCACTTTTCAAATAAAATGTAAAAAAAACAAAAACAAAAAAAAAAACAGTGTTTGTCCTCTTTTGAGGTCAGTGATGTTTGTTTAGCTGCAACATCTGCTTTATCTGTTCATCTCACTGCTGACTTTGCTGTTCGCTGTCATGTGTGAGGCAGCTGAACTCACTTTCAGACACAAAATCTGTGAGGAGCTGCGGCAGGAAATTACCTTCCACTGCCAGAAGGGAAATCATTTGAGGTTTTTGTACCTGTTCTTTTTTTTTTTTTTAATGACAAAACAGCTTGATTCAGAGCTATCAGAGATAGTTTGGGAGTGGAGGTCTCTCATGTCCATTACAAGCACAACAGGAAGTGTGAATTATGCATGAGAGACTGAGTGTGTGTCATATAAACAGTGTGTGTTTTGAGTCCTCCTGAGACTTGCGGGGCAGCAACAGTTCATGGAGGCACGAGGGCAGCAGGCCTCAGCGCTAAGCAGCCGTGGAATGTACCAGGATCAGGTGTTCCTTCACCACATGAGCCCTTCGCTGCCCCCAAGTCCTCCATCACACCTCACCATGGAGAAAACTCACTAAAAGAATCAGAGGAGTCCTCAAGCTCACGATTAGATCCACCAGAAGCTCGTCAGGCAGGAAAATGAGAGGAAAACAAACTAAATGTTCACATAGAACAGTTTAATATGGTTAGTCGCCACTGCTGGAGCCCAATAAAGGTAAAGAGCCTTGTTTAAATAAAGATACAGTGATTCAAATAGTTTTGGGCTGTGATCCCTAAAATTGTGTCATTTGTTGTCGTAGCAGTGCTCTTTTAAAACATTTTTAGTAGAATATTTTCATATTATGAAAATCATACTCAAAATCTTCCTTTTAAGTATGTATTTTAATTGATTCTATTCATTCTTCTTCTTCTTGATATTATTATTTTATTTTGTATTTATTGATCTTTTTTTTTAATGTTTATTATTTCATTATATGTCTTGCATTTTATTCTTCCTGGAAAAGTCTCTACTGATGAATTCTGTTTGTACTGTCTTGTTTCTGGTGTTACTTTTTATGTGTCACTTTGTGCTGATCTGTTTTAAAATCCTGATTTGTTAAAAAATAAGATAAAAAAATCTCAATTCAGCTGGTAAAAGCTAAAAAAAAGAGCTTGGAATAGTAAACTCGTACCATTGCATCATCTTATAGACCTGTTTTCTTTACTTATTTGTGTACAGTTGGTCTCTGAAGCTGAAAAAATGCAAACTAGTGTTTTACAAACAGGCTTTTTTTCTGATTCCTACCATGTGACAGCGTGACAGACAAAGTCACAGCGGTCAGCTTCTGAAAACACTCAGTCGGCTCACGCAACCTGCTATCAAGTGTTGCTTACATGCAACAGGGTGAGTCAGTTGGTCCGCGTGTGGAAACAAATGTTTATCTGGTTCTGAGGGCTCTGCTGAAGCAGGAATGTAAAAATAGATTAGTAAAAGTGGCAGGAAGCATCAGTACAGTTTTCATTCTTGCAACAATAGACCACAAGCTGCCTACAAGTTATCGGGAACTTCCAGCTTTAACAGATGTTACACAGAAGGAACCAAGTCAGATTTGTGAATAATCTGCCTGTTTAATCTTTTAGATATATTCCATAAAGACACATTTGTGGCCGGTAGTATTTTCCTGCATTTTTACAGTGTTAAAATTGTAATTTACACAGTAAAATATTGTATAGCTGATTACAGCAGTAGCGGTATGCACACTGTAAAAAAATAACAGTTTTAACCTTAAATTATTGTTGTTTTACTGAATTTTCCTGTTGTAGGAAATTACATATAATAACTCGTAAAATCACAGGAAAAAAAACATGAATTACAATGAACTGTTAATATTGTCCACATCAAAATCTTTTTACAAATGATAATTTGCTATTTTACATTCAACTGTAAAATTACAATATTTTACTATATTTAAACCAGCAAAAATATTATTTTAAACATATGTGAAGCTATTTGAAATAAAAATTATACATATTATGAATTTCAAAAATATAAATAATTTTTAACGGCCGCTCTTTTGTTGAAGTAAGTACATGTAATACTACTACTATTACTACTACTACTACTACTACTACTACTACTACTACTACTAATAATAATAATAATAATAATAATACCTAGTATTATTATTACAACTCACAGAACAAAGTATTACTTCACATAGTAACTTTCAAAAAAAATGGGCCGAGTCAGTACATAATGTCCTCATCAAAAATCTGTATTTTTTACAAATATTACTTCACAATGTGTGGCCATAAAATTAAATTTATTTATAGTACTTAAATCAGCTGCAAACTATCACTATTTAGCATTATTTTCACAATTTCAGAAAATGAAATTTTTGCAACATTTTGTAATGTTTGAAAAAAACTTCTCATGGATTTTTGTTACAGTATAAACTATTAAAATCATTTTTAGCTTTATGTCTCTGAACTATTATCATTTTACAGATTTTCCCTGTTTCGGTAAATGACAGATAATCACTGACTATGCAACTATTTTACAGATATTTACTTTTTATTTTCACTTTTTTTTACATAGTTCTTTTTTTTTTTACATAACACACTTGCTGCCATAATTGTACTCTTTTTCTTCTTTTTCCTCCTTGTTTTTGGTTACAGTTATATTTACAGTGAAATTAAATCCTTATTGATGTTTTACCAAAGAGCATTTTGTCTAGCATTATTATCTACAGTTGTAAATGATTAAAAAAACAACAATACTGTGAAAAACAATTAAAAACACATTTTATTTATTTATTTATTTATTTTTACAGTTGTTGAATGCTACAGTATTCCACATATTTTTACGGCACATTTCCTTCAGTATTTTTACTGTTTTTCTTTCTGTTTTTATATTTGATCATTTTTACAGTTTTAAATAAAACAAACTAACTAACATTTCAAAATAAATAAAAAACATTTATTTATTTGTTTAAAAATATATTTTTACTTGACATTTTGAAATTGCTTACAGTTTTAGTTTTAAAAAGCAGCCAGACAATTACAAACTATTGAAAATCAATTTATTTAATAAAATTTTTGAATGTTGAAGTATTCCACAGATTTTTATGGCACATTTGCTGCAATATTTTTACCCTTTTTTTCTGTTGTTGTGTTTGCAGTGAATACTTATTTATGTTTCATTACACAGAACTATGACTTTAATTTTTTTTTAAACAAACAGTTAAAAACAATTGAAAAACATTTTCTTTTTTACAGCGCATGGCCCAGCCTTTAATCTCTACCTGTATCTATGAGCCTTGAGGCATTCATGACTGTGCACCAGGAACACAAAGAAAACAAAAGCTGACGTTTCCAATGTTCTACATGTCTCCCCTTTGCCAAACTAGTCAGAACAGACGGCTGCCAAGTCTGCGCCTGGTTCTGCTCGAGGTTTCTTTTTGTTAGAGGGGGATTTTTCGTTGCCAAGTGCTTGCTCAGTGGGAAAACTGTTGGGTTTCTCCCTTGAGATGATCACTTTAAGAATGAAACTGAACTGAAAAAATGTCAGTTATTTCAACTTCATCTTGAAACACTGACTGTCCACATCCCACCCACTGAAATAATCAGTGTTATTCACCGTACCTGTCAGTGACTTTAATCTTGTGTATATTCCGTCTCTGCACACATCTTCTCTGGAGCTGCATGAATCCAAGTCGCTGTTCTGCACTGCATCAGCTCCATCCTGATCTGAGGAGAGATAAGAAACTCGCCCCTGAGAGCCAGGCCTCGAGCCCAAAACACACATATGAACGACCTTTCAGGCATCATGAGACACCGGCAGGAATGTGGACAGAAATGTGGGAAAAGCTGCTTTTCACTCCACCGTAATAATTATCAGAGAAGAGCAGCCAACACCTTGCTTCTCTCAGATATCCAGAGCCAGCATCTGGTTTCCTGCCCCGCTGCCTCCCACACACATCGCTCATTAGCTCATTACAGACAAAGCCTGCTGTCCAAAGACCCCATTAGCCATCTAACCGCATTAAAGCCAAAGAAGTAATTTTTCATGATGACATTCGTAATCTTGTAACAGCGAGATTTCTCAGCGTTGTGCAGCTCCTGTGTCTGTGGAAGGCCTCGGTCTGTGCAAAGAATCACCAATGATGGATGATGAACTTTTTGTGATTAATCCGCCACTAAGGTGGAATTCTGATGTTAAGCAGTGTACAAACTGCCTGTTAGGTCCTTTACACCAGAATAAAGCAGCTCACTGGGACAAATTTTCCTTTTAAATTACAGGAAATTGCTCACAGTTGTGGTTGCAGGTATTTTACCACATTTTTACAGTGCTAAAATTGTAATTTAATAGGTAATTATTGTGTAATTGATTACAGTAGTACAATAAGAGTTTACTAACACTGTGTCTAATGTTTAAAAAAGTAACTTTTAACAGTTTTAACCTTTTATTTTTTTCATTATTGTTTTCAGAGATTTTTTTCTGTTGTGTCAAATTACAAAAACTAGTGTCAACCGTTTTTCTGAACTTTTCATAAAAATTTTTTTCTTTTTTGCTACCAGAATCACATAGTTTTTAAAGAAAAGTGTACACAGTAAAACTTATTATTCTATTACAGTTTTTAGCTGGATGTTATTTTATTTATTTATTTATTTATTTATTTATTTTTTTGTCATTTTATAGATTTTTCCTTTGTAAAAATACAGAAAATTACAGAAAAGGGCACTATTTTGCATATTACCTGTAAAAAATAAAAAATAAAATATCCCAAACTGTGTCCACATGAAAAGTCTGTCTTATTACAAATTATTTATAATTTGTTCTTTTACAATATGTCCTCTTTATTAAATCAGGAAAAGATATCATTTTACAGATATTGCTTTTATGGTTGCTACAGTTTTTTTTAAATTGCAGTATTCCAAAATTTTGTAACATATTTTTTTTTCGAGATTCTTGGTGCCAGAATTCCACAGTTTATGATTTTTTAAAGCGTACACTGTAAAAAAAAAGCATTATTTCTTTAGAATTTTCAGCAGGATTTTATTTTTTAAAATTTATTTATTCATTTATTTATTTATTTATGTCATTTTACAGACTTTCCTTTTTTTAATTACAGAAAATAATTAGTACAATCGCATTTTAAAAAGTATTAACTTACTTCTTAAAAAATGTCCATAACTGTAAATATTGTCCACATCAAGTCTGTTTTTTTTTTTGTTTTTTTTTAGTAAATTATAATTTTTTCTTTCACATTTGTCTGTAAAATTACAATGTTTTTACTGTGGTAAATTTACAAAAAATATTATTATTTTGAATATATTTGTCAATAGTTTTATGGTTGTGACAGTTTTTTGGTGGGTGTGTTTTTTGTTTTGTTTTTGTAATTACAGATCAAAAAAAGTCTGTACTTTTACAGGAGGAGAGGAGGAATTCTGAGCAGATTTCTGGAGTTTATTTAAACATCCTCACTGGCCTACATGCACTAAGACTTGTCTAACGTTGCTTGGTTGAGGTTACGTGGCTCAGTGAGTCTTGACCCTCCACAGCTGCACTTGACAGGAAGCCTGAAAGCAGTTTGCCTCCAGGTGCTAGACAATGACGGAGGAGGGGGCTGAGAGGCCAACTACTTCCTCTACAAAGCCAGGCCATGTGACTTCATCAGCACAAGACAGAAAGACAAAGGTCCCATTATCATGCAAACCTCATGACCTTGTTTGTACAAATTACTGTAAAGTTGCAGCCAAATTCTATAACAGCAGTGGAAGGCTCTCCCAAAATTTGGTAAAATTTGTCCGATGCAGTAACAGCAGGTTACTGTCGAAACCGATGTTATGTTAACTTATCACATCTTATCTTATCCTAGCTTAGCTTATTTTATCGCCTCTTAACTAAGCTTAGCTTATCTTCTTTTATTTTACTCTAAATTATCACATTGTAGCTTATCTTATCTTATCCTGTCTTATCTTATCGTATTGTATTGTGTCATATCATCTCTTGTATTATCTTATCTCATCATAGCTTAGCATATCCCTCACCCCGATTGGTCGAGGCAGACAACAGCTATCCCTGAGCCTGGTTCTGCCAAAGGTTTCCTCCTGCCTAATGGGACTATTTCCTCCTCCCACTGCTGCTGAAGAGCTTTTTCAAAGGGAACATTTTGCATTTGTTGTTTTTCTATTTCTAATACAATACTATGAAGATTTTACTTTAGTATGTACGGGTCTTGAGATGACTTATTTTGCACGGTAGATAAATAAAAATTCATCAACACCTATCGAAACGTTCTTGCACACCACTCATACCTTTTCGTGGAAGCAGTATTCCTGGATGGAAGTTGTTTTTTTTAAAATCAAGCATGCATGGGATGTGATTGGAAAACAAATCTGATCTGTGGAAGTCCCACCTCACAGCTGTAGATGGAAATTAGCTTAAAGCTTAAAGCTAACTCTGGTGCAATGCATCAAATGGTAACATTTATGTTTAGTATTGTACATGGTCCCTTTTTAAATAAACTGACAACAATAATAATAATAATAATAGAGCATAAAGGATGTGCTGCTACAGGAATCCTTAGCGAGTCCAGGTCACAACAGGTCAGAGATGTTTTGGTGGCACAAAGAACTTTTTTAACATTGTTGCTGATTGGTATTTATGGAAAACCCTGACGGTCGAGATGGTACAATTTGTTTACCATCAACAAAACAGAGGCTCTAAAGTCTCCAGATTTGCTCATCATTGCAGGAACCATTGCATTAATGTGTTTTTTGAGGTAAGAAGAAGGTTAAGTGTTGTTTTTACTTTCCTCGGCAGCTCTGTTTGGTACAATTAGTCTGATTTTATTAGTTGCACGACCCTCTTTATTGATCTTTCCCCATTCTTCCATCGGGTCACAGCAAAGCAACCTCAAACAACCCTGTGAACGCTGACGCCTGCCAAGAAAACAAAACTTTCCAAAGGCTCCTTTGTTTCGGATTTTCTCTGCGTGGAGTTGTGAGGTTGCTGTGGCACAGCTCGGCTTACAGCATATGGTCAGCAGGCTTTATTGCACAGTGTGGGGTTTTTTTCTTTTTTCCCTCCAAGAACTGGAATCAGAGGGGGATAAATACAGGAGAGTCGAGCGTGGCCATCCACTTGTGGGTGTTTATTGTGAAATACATCCCATATGCTCGACAAATTTCCCATCGTCGTTCTTCCAGTTTCACTTCTAAGACTTCATTCAGCTCTCAGCAGAGTGTGAGCTTCCTGCTTCTCTGATTTCTGCAGTCACACACAAAGCAGCAGCCCTGTAAATCCACTTTTTCCACGTTTAGTCAGAAGATACAGCTGGCAAAGTTTGACGCTGGAATAAAAGCAGCTTGTGTGTGCATGTAGGTGAGAGTCTGGGGTTTAATGGGAGTCGTTCTGATTGGACGGGAAGCCTCAGCCCCCCTCGTGAACGTGTTTTCTGACACACACAAGTCAAGAGAGGCTAATTTAGTACCGGGCACTCATGTTACTGCCTCCTTTTAGTGCAACAGGGGGAAGAGAGGGGCTTTAGTGGGGGTGGCGGGCAGAGGACGGCCGCTGGAGGGAGGGAGGGAGGGGAAAGCAGAGAGGGGAAGGCTGGGGCTCTGGGACGGGGGCGGAGAGCTGAAAGAGATCTGGCCGTGGGACTACCGCTGCAAAGTAGGACTCAGAGAAAGGAGATGGGTGAGACCTGAGAGAGAAACATGGCGAGGATTAAAGTGGGATGTGCAGCAACCGAATATCGACACAGCTGACCCGAGCAGAGGGAGGCAGGGGAGGCGAACAGAGGGATGAGGACTTGCCCGAACAAGAGGCAGAAAACAGAAGAATGACTGAGGAGGCTTGAGAGACACTGAGTCAAGCCAGTCAGACAGGAAGAGGGTGAGGAGGAGGAGGAGGAGGAGGAGGAGGAAGACAGAGAGGTAAAAAGAAAACAGAAGAAAGAAAAGATTAACAGTGTCTGAGGAGAAGGGGGGAGGAAGTCTGAGAAGCCGGGTAGGGTGCCGGACAGGGCGAGGGTTAAAGGTAGAGCAGCACAGACAGGGTGGGGGGGGAGACCAGAGGTGAAGGAGGCTAACGGGTGAGGTTAGCCGGAGGGGTGAGGTATGAGGGGACAGCTCCTGAAGTCACTCTTCTCTCTGATGGTCACCCTCCTCTTCCTGGGGAGTCTGTTCACCTCGCTCATCTGGTTCATGTTCATCAGCAAGTAAGTTGCCTTTACACCTACAGAACACACAAAACAAGGGTTCCTAAATGGTTCTTTACAAGGTTCTCTGATTCTTAAAAGTGCTGTCACCAGTTAAATAACTTCTTAACTGAGAGAAAAGTTCTTTATGCACTTAACGGAGTTCTCAGAAGTACTAAAAAGCTCCTAATTTTTATTGGAATTATGGCAGGTAAACGCAAAAAAAAAAATCAGAGCTGCATAAATCATTTACTCGATTAAACACACAAAACAAATCCTAAGTTGGCGTCTTGTAACATGTTCTGTCTGACCAAGAGTTTACAAGCCAAAATTTTAAACATTTTCTAATGGAAAGGTCTCAGAAATGCTGCAAATTGTAGCATTTTTGCCTTAAAATTACTCAAAGTCATGTTATCAAAGTAGATCCATGTGGTGCCACAGAAAACCGTCTTGAAAGTGATTCTTTGGACAACGTATTTTTGCTAAAATTCTTTGGAGTGCCTCTTATGATGCTGAAAAGAACCATTTTTTGATGGTTCTTTGAAACATCTTCAGGGGTTTTGTTTCAAGCGATATAAAGAATGAAGCGAAAATTTTATATTACTAGAAGTTTGTGGTTCTAGTCTCCAGTTAGCGTCAATATCTTTCTGAATGTAACATGTTAAATTAAACTCCTGTAATCTAAAGTAGAACTGCAGAAATCTATCTTAAAAATGGTTCCTTAAAGAATCTTTGTTTTTGCTAAAGTGCTATTGGACCGCCTTTTATGTTGTCTAAAAAGTTTTTTTTTAAATTTCTGTCGCCTCTTTGAAGCATGTTTAGGGTGTTTAACAGTGAAGTAAATTTTATGGCATTTCTGCAGATTTGTGGTTCTAGTCTCCATTCAGCACCTTTGTTTTTCTGAATGTAATGTTCTGTTGGACCATGAGTACAGAACCCCAAAGTTTTAAATATGTCTAATGGAAGGTTTGCTTAAAAATGATTTAAATCAAAAATCTAAATGAGGGCTGTGGCACAGTGGCTTGGAGGTTAGCACTGTTGCCTTGCAGCTAGAAGATCCCCGGTTTGCATGCCGGCCTGGACCTGGGATCTTTCTGCATGGAATTTGTATGTTCTCCTTGTGCATGTGTGGGTTTTCTCCAGGTACTCCAGCTTCCTCCCATATCTTAATGGATGGATGGAAAAATCTAAATGAAACTGATTGGGTCCATAAACAGCCATCTTGAAAATGGTTCCTTAAAGAACCTTTTCTTTTGCTAAAGTTCTTTGGAGTGAACTTTTTTCTATAGTATTATTGTGGTTCAAGTTTCCATTTAGCTCTTTTATTTTTGTGTAAGAAAGTAGTTTTGATGGTTATTCAAGACACATTTAGGGGTTCTTTAAAAAAAAAAGAACTTCTGCCTAAAGAGTTCTTTGTGGCACTAAAAATGTGTTATGACATCATTGCAAAGAAACATTTTTGGTCCCATTTTAGTACTAGGGCAATAATGAAGTCCTCTTAACAAAGTAGAACCAGGTTGGTCCACAAAAAATAAAAAAAACTATCTTGAAAATGGTTCCTGAAAGAACCTACTATGAAAGAAACGATAATTATTGGACTAACTTAAATGAATTGCTTCAATTTGTAATAAACAAATTAAGTTTATCGAGTTCAGATTAACAAATTGTATTAGCGCGAGTGGTTTAGGTTAAATGAACTTTAAACATTTGATTCCTCTCAAGAGATCAGTGCTTCAATGAGAAGTGTCTATTTTTTTCAACTTAAGTGTTCACTGTACCCAAAAGAAATGTACGTCATGACACCAGACGCACAATGTCACTAAGTTTTGATTTACAGGGAAACTAAAATGTCACTAAAACTGAAATATGAGACACACAAACACCCATTTCAAATTAAATAGTATGTGCAGGAGCTGGAATTACTTGTGGGTTTGTTGCTCTGGAGGTAGATCACATCATAAAACTGTACAGACGACATATCAGGTTTACATATGATAAGACTGGATCGGATTTTTGTAGAAGTCCTTTCTGGAAACCGAGAAACAGGAAGAGGAAGATGGCAACAACTGCATTAGAAACCCACATTGCAGACACAGCAACAGACACCTGCTGTTCAAATGCAGCTCAGTAGCAAAGGTCTCTGCACGTGAGTTTGTACATTGGTTGTTCATTTATGGTGCATGAAGCTGCACTCTGTCAACATGAAGTCCCTGAAAACAGAGGGTTGCAAAATTTATTCTTCAGTCTTCATCACAGTTCATGCATGCAAAACCTTCCACATAAACCACAAACATGTTTGCATGAAAACAGTCACTGCTCAGACTTGACTTTTTAGAAATCTACACTGTAAATAAATGTTTAAAAAAATATTCTGGCAGCTGGGTGCCAAAATCAAAGAAGGCTTGCAAAATGGTGGAAAATAAAGAAAATTCATAAAAATACAACAATTTGCCATAATATGATTCACTTTATGGCCTCAATTTTACATGAGATCATGTATATTTTCTGAAGTATATTAATTGATAAAATTAAAATTTAAAAAACGGATAAAATTGTAAATTGTTGTTTTAACAGATTACACATGATTATAGATATTATGCACTGTTGAAAACACAATAATTCAATGTATGTTGAGAACATTTCTCTCATTTAAAAAACAAATTTATGTAAAATGAAGGAATCAAAGCTTCTTTTTTGTCATTATTTGCATCTTATTCTGAAAATATATTTATGGTCTTAAACTTACAATACATTTCTAAATGTGTTTTATCAGTCTATTTTTATGGTTGCTCACAGTTGCATGTTTTTAAATGTTATTTTACACAGGACAAGTAAATTCTAACTAATGTTTGTAACTTTATTTTTGTTTATTTCAAATGCATGCACAAAAAAAATCTGTAAAATAACAAGGAAAAGTTCTATAAAATGACATTTTCTCACACTGCATAGCAGCTGCAGGCTAAACTAATGAATCAGCCACTTTAGGGTCACAAACAACAGAACAGAAGACCTAAAGCAAAGAAACAAAGGCTCAAAGCTCAGAGTTTATCTAGTTTATCTGCATTTGACTAATCCGTCCTGTTTTTGTCTCAGCAATGTGGAACCTCACCGACCACCTCAGAAGAAAAACGCCCCTCAGCACTCTGACCCTTGTAAAGGCTGCAGGTGAGAAAACAGCATCGCAGCTACTATTTAGGCAACTTCTTTGTTTATGCCATCATCACATCAAGTCATGTCAGCACAGGGCAGATTACTCACCTGACCCGTTTGTGTGTTACAGGGAGGTCATTGACAAAGTGGTGGCACGTTACTCTCAACCCTGGAAGAGGCAGGAGGACAGTTACCAAAAATTCAGGTAAAGACATTCTCTGTTAGAATTTTTAGGGAAAAAAAAGGAAATCAACCAAATAAAGTTTGCAAACAGCATGCATGCACAGATATGCCACATCTCCAGTATTAATATCCATGCAAAGAAGCTCTTTTGGTTAATCCAGTGTAATACAATGAGGCCTGATGTGCAGATGATAGATACTACAGCTAAAATTACAATCAAGAACCCACATAACCCTGAAAATAAAACTATTAACACAGAAGTCTTATAATGTATAAAAGTTAGTATAAGTATGTGTAATATGCAAATAAACAGTGTAGAAAATATGCATTGTGCAGAAGTTTTCAGAATCTATTGTGTGCAAAAAAGACCTATATACATATATATGTGTATATATATATATATATATATATATATATATATATATATATATATATATATGTAGCCATTAAAATGATATGTAAATAAAACATTTCGTCCCAACAACCTCATTTGGATTTGTCACAAACTGTGTCCTTTAATGTAGACACAGGAACTGCAGACATGGAAGCAGAAGTAAGACTAGAAACTCAGATTAAGGCAGAGGAACTGCAGGGTCTATAAATAACATAAGTTCATGTGAGTTATTGTAAAACAGACCACTCTTTACATAAAAGACCATTTCACTCACTGCAGCCCTTTTATGGAATTAAATCTCTACACAAACATAGAATTGTTCTAATTCATAACCTGATATATGCAAACCTGCACTGTAAAAAAAGGGGGGAAAAAAGAAAAAAAATCCCTTAAACAGCAGCAACGGGTCCTAAACGGTCCTAAACAGTACCATTCAAAAACTATAAAAACTAGGAAAAATAATATAAATGATCTTTTTCTTAAAGTATTTTTTAGCAGATTTGAAAACTGTAAAAAAAAAAAATTTAAAAAGAAAGTATAATTTTATAGTCAAACATTGTAAAATAGTTAATTACTACTTGTAAAACTTCTGGAGCTGGAGGTTCAAATAGCTGAAAAATATCGAAAATATGTTTGGCTTATTTATTACACAATAAATAAATAAATAAAATACTGATTTTTGATATGGACATTATGTACAGTCTATGGCCGTAAAATAATATTTTAGCAGATTTAAATATAGTTTAAAAAATTATAGAAAATGAGTGTATTTTTACATAACATTTTTTTAAAAAACAAATAATTATAAAATATAGATTTTTGGGAAAACTGTAAAATTACTGTTTACTTTTCTTCCCCCCAAAAAACTTCAATTAAAAATATTTTTCTTTTAAATAAATATCTGCCAAATTATATTTTTGGAACATTTAAGTGTAGCTAAAAAAACAAAAAGAAATGCAATTTTGCAGTCCAACATTGCAAAATTTGTAAAAACACAAACTTGTTAATGAATTTATTTATATTTTTAGCCTGCTTTTGTAAATTATTACTCCCTCCCTCCCCCAATGGTATTATTTATTTCAATCATTTTATTATTCCTTATAGTTCTGATGTTGTTAATTCAGCAAATAGCAAGTCATTGTGCTCAACCCCTAATAGTCAACAAAGCGATTGTGGTTCCTCAGATTTCAGCTGAGCAGTAAGTGCCACGGATTCAACAAGGCCATAATTACAAAGACCAACACTCCAGTGGGATCCAAGCTTGTTTACGACGGGGAGAAGAAGAGAACTCTGCAGGTGACTCCAGAGATCTTCAGCACCTTTATCAAGGTTTGTTTTTCATCATTCACAAATACAGTATCTGCTGCTCGTCTGACGTCTTTAAAGTTCCTCAAATGTGATTATTTCACAGCTTCGTCTGTGCGTGTTCTGACACCAATCATGTGTTGAGTCACATGTGGTCTCTTTGATAAACACGGCTCTGCAGCGTGTTTTATTTTTGCATCACACTGCACTGCTGAGCTGCACACGCTAAAGCTAAAGCATGAATACAGCAGGGGGCACCTGGAGTTGAACTGGGGACCTCTTGCTGTGCAGTCAAATGCTCTACCACTGAGCTATACCCCCTCTCAATGAAGGGTTATTTTCATAGAATAAATGTTTGCTGCAGTAAACCTTCAAGGACTTAATTATTAGAATTCTAACTATAACAACTTTTTAAACCACTGGCCTGTAACTGAACCTGTTGCATTGCACATCACGATGATCGCAGCCATTAATATTCAACATGAATAAATGCAGGAAACCAAATACATACAACTGTGAATAAACACATGAATAACTATGAGACGGAACCTGAATGCAGAACGACGAGCAATCCAGAGACTCAGTGAAAAAGGTGTTAATTTACAAAATGAGGTAAATGCAGGGGCCCAAGTCGGATAAATTAAATGAGCAACTAAGCAAGCCAAGCGAAAGACTAAGTTAACAACAGAAACTGAACACCAAATACTGAAAGGGAGACAAAAGGAAGCATACCAAATACATGGCACTAAGAATCTAAAAGGAAGACATAAATTACCAGAGTAGCTAGGAGACTACTGTGGGCTACACATAGAACACAGAATATACTGGGGAGATAGGAGACACTACTGGCTTTACTGGAAGCGGAGCAAAAACTAAACAAAACTAAGTACAATGCTGTGGAGAAAACACTAAACAGAACACAAGAACAGACTGAATTAGCAATGGAAAATAAGTAACACAAACAAAAGGCTGGGAAAACTTAACTGGGCTGGAAAAGGAAGCATGCAGGAGTCCATGAGGCAGAGAGCAGTGTGAGAGGATTACAGGGTGGCAGCAGAATCCAACATGTTTTCCAGATGGTCAATGGAGGAGGTTTTTACAGTGGAGGGTGAATCATGGTTTTACTTACTGCATGATAATTGGAGGCAGGTGAGCAGCTCCTGCAGCAAGTGCCACTGTTATTCTTTGTTACTCTTATTTTGATTGATTTTAGAAAAAAAGTTCTTGATCTTGATTTTAAACTCATTAAACTCAGACTCAACATCTAACCCATCTAGATGTTGACAATTGGATGATAAGATAAGATAAATTAAAATAACACAACACAAAATAACACAACATAACAAAAGAAAAGCACTCAGAGAGCGCAGTACTCCGCCAAGGCTGCTCAGTCATTGCATGATTTCCAACAAATTAAATCTTTAAAAATTCATGGTCCGCAGCGTTCGATTTGTAGTAGGATCACAATCATGTGATCGTCTGACGTTGTGTTCACTTGTTGCCGTTAACTCGCAATGATACGGAAATCTTTAACAATTCTATGGATCCAGACTATAAGCCGCATCACTGCCAAAATCTAATCACTTGGTCCTTGTGTCATTTCTGACCTTCCCTGAAAATTTAATTGAAATCCGTTTTTGAGTAATGTTGCTAACAGACATACAGACGGACAGACCAACGCCGATGGACATAACTTCACCGCATTCCTTGGCAGAGTAATGACACGACAGACTGTTATTAATCCTGAAAAAAATACATAACCTTGACAATAAATGCAGTGCCTAATGGAAAAATCATAGATATAAGTATGATACATGGCTAAAAATAAAACTAAGTAAGCTAAACTAACACTAGAGTAGGATAGTAAGAGGTAATACTGGCAATGATACTTAAGTGGTAAACAATAATAAAATATTGTACATGAAATCAAAATATTGCACATGCTAATGAAAGTAACATTGCAAACGATACTGATATTATTGTTTAGATTTAAGTGTCCTGCAGAAAAGGGAGGAATTACACGTTTTTCAAAACTGTTTCAAAACCAGTTGTGCCCCATGTTACCAAAAGTAGGTTTTGCAAGTGTTTTCTTTGTTATACACAGAGTTCCATGAAGCTTATCTTAAACAGTTTGAGGAAAGAGTTCTTATCTTCACTTTAACTTCAGCTATGTACATTTATGTTGAACCCTCATCTTGAATGTCACACAACAGGGAAGTTTCCCCACAGGAAACACAATGACAAAAAAACACCAATTAAAAAAAACAGCAAAGCATCCGTGTGATCACATTCATCATCTTAATTTAGATGTTATCATGGAAGCTTTTGATCCTTTGCACTCAGCACAGACTTCAAGTATCCATGCAATGCAACACATTTCACTCTGTACCACAAATGTCAATGCAAAGCGAAGGAATAACCCACAGTAGCAGAATGCATCATCTTGAAACCATGACTGTCTGAAGAAGAGTTCAAAGCAACTCATTTACAAGTCAGTGAGGTATTTCAAAGAACCAGCAGAGGTTGCAATCGATAGCGTTAAACACCAATTAAATTTAATTTGCAAATTTTATAATAACCTGACTAAAATATGTGCAAAAAGTGAGACAAGAAACGACTTAAACCCCCCCCCCAAAAAACAAGACAAACAGGACAACACGTACGATCAATTTCTACAGTAAAATAAATATGAAAAACAAAAACATTAGGAGCATAATGAGCAGCCAAAAGCCACCAAAAACAAACATGTTTTGAGATGTGATTGAAAGCGGAAGACTATTGCAAAGCTGTATATGTGCGACTGCAGATATGTTTTACCACCAGCCTCAATTAGGAAACAGCTAAAACCTCAGAGGATCTGAGAGGATGACAGGAAGAAAAAAACACAGCGAAGTTCTGAAAGCTGCCAACCGACAAAAAAAAAAAAAGAGCCCTAAAATCAGATAAGATGCTGTGCAGGTCTATGTTAAATCTAACTGCATTTTTTCACAATTGAAGCAGCTGCACAATTTTTGAAATATGCTCCTGTCTAGAGTGATCTGAACTCAGGAAACTATAATAATGCACTGACCGATTTTGCAATAAATGTGATTTGAGGCCCATTTTCTAAGAATTTAAGTCCTCATATCAAAAAAATCTCAGAGTGATAAGGTCACACCGTGACACCAGTCTTTTGTCTGCTTTCATGCAGGGAGTCAGAATTTAGACAGAAATCTGTCACTGTAATGCTTTTTAGTGTGACAAACCTGCAATAAGTCAAATTTGCTGATTTTGATAAACTATTAGACCTTGAATGTTATGGAGGGGGTTGGAGAACCCAGGCACAGATATGACAGACAGGTGGCAACGGAAACAGGTCTTTATTTAAACAAAACCAACTAAACCAATACAGAAAGGGGAAAACAAACCAGGAGAAAAACTAAACCCAATCTAAGACTAGACTCAACTACAAACAAAAAACCAACAGCTCAACTACAAAAAACAAACAGGGATAAACTAAACCAGACAACAAAACAATGTACTTACAAAACCAGGGGAAAGAGAACTAAGGGGGCAAAGCAAGCAGACTCAGGGAATCCAGAAGTTAGTGGGGAACAAAACTGACAAACACAAGGCTGGGGAATATCCATGAACAGGTTGGAGCAAAACAGAGTCCAAGTGGAGAATAACCAGGATGGGGAGAAGCAGAGAGTCCAAGGGTCTGAAGCAGACGAGGGGTTTACAGGGCTTGGTAAGAAGAAACTAAATCCAAGGGGGAAAACAGAGTCTATGATGGAATGTGAGTCATTGAGGATATGTGGGTTGATGATCCGGCAGGGAGTGAATGAATGCTAAGGGGTTAAATAGCAGGAGGTGAAGTAGAGAACAGGTGAAAATAGTGAAGTAATTGCTGCAGCTGATGTGTATTACTGCAATCAGCAAGGTGCAGGCAGGTGAGTGAAACAATGGAGACAGACAGATAGAGGGAGCCAAAGAGACAGGTCAAAGCAGAAACAAATCCAAAATCTGCATATCTAGACAGAAATTAAACAGACTGATTATGTCTGTTCAAAAGCTTTGTCAAATGTGGATAAGAAATGTCACCTTTTTTAGTCTGAATCTGAAAGCCACAGTTGTTTAATAACCATAATAGCAATAAAATCTAACTTTTTTGTTTAATTTGGTGGCGATGAAGTTCATTCTTGTCTCCTTGCCAATAAAAACTTAAATGCATTAACACACTAATAACAACCTATAAACTATGAAAAAATGACCTCATACATGTGAGTTGCATCTCTGTATAGCACCAAGAAGTTGTGTGCACAAGATTAGAAAAGATGCAAGATTATAACGCAGCTACACCAGAGATGCAATACACCTTAATCTATTAGCAAATGAACTTTATCCACAGGTGGAGTAAAAAGCAACATTGGCAAATAAGATCCATGCCCCTTCCCTTAACATGAGTCTTACACAAGAAATCAGTATAGATGTTGCAATGCTGTAATGTATTTTCTGTTATTTATAACTCCAGGACCATCCTTTCTCCAATAAAACATGGGACACTTGTGCCGTTGTTGGAAATGGTGGGATCCTGACCAACAGCAGCTGTGGAAAAATGATCGACTCAGCTCAGTTTGTCATCAGGTGAGAAAGACGTCCAGCATAGAGAACTGAAAAATAAACATGGAAAGTCCATATAACTGTTACTCTGGTTTTTTTGTCCAAACTTCCACTGCAGTCCCTCTAACTTGTGGGGTCCCTCAGGGCTCCATTCTGGGCCCTATCATGTTTTCATTATATGTGGTTCAATTCCTGTTGTTTTTAATGTGTTTTATAAATAAATTTGACTTGACTGTAATGATAGTTTCTTTGCTGCTTGTTCAGGTGCAACCTCCCTCCTTTGGCAAACGGATATGAGAAACATGTTGGCGTCAAGACTGACCTTGTGACGGCAAACCCGAGCATTCTCTTAGAGAAGTGAGAATGAATCTTTGTCACCTTAACTCCATAATAATACATCACAAATCATTAAATGTGTCTGCTTGACCATCTCTGAAATTTCTATAGCACAAAATATGGATATTTCTAAAGATAT
Organism: Amphiprion ocellaris; assembly: GCF_022539595.1. Lineage (NCBI taxonomy): Eukaryota > Metazoa > Chordata > Actinopteri > Pomacentridae > Amphiprion > Amphiprion ocellaris. Next base: position 12,722,328 of record NC_072784.1, on the reverse strand, counting down.
TTGAGAAATTTTGCTTTATCAATAAAAGCTGCCTGTTGAGCCACTTTTTGCATGCTTTTGCATGTTTACAATGACTCATATAACTCTGGATTTTCTATGAAAGAATCATTGAAACCCATTTGTCTTTGTCACCAACAACAGTTACACATTTAGTTTTTTTTTATAGATTTATCAATAGATTTGGTTAAACATCCTTTGAGTATTTTCACTTCAGTCAAGATCTTTCTGTCCACAAGCTTCTGGTTGCATCTTTGACTCCTCTGGACAGAATTGGTGCAGTTCAGCTGAATTTGTTGTCCTTCTGGCTCAGACTTGTTTCTTCATCAGTCCACAGGCTCTTAATGTATTCAAGTCAAACTTTGGGGAGACTAGTCTAAAATCTTCATTCTAGCCTGATTTAACTATTTCTTTGCCACTTTTGATGTGTGTTTGGGCTTATTGTCTTGTTGAAACTGCGTCCAACATCCAACCTTCTGTCTGATAAGTTTTTTTTTTCCTGAACAATGTGGAGGTAATCCTCCTTCTTTATTATTCAGTATACTTTGAAGAACTTGGTTCTTCATGGAGCCTCTCAGCTCATGTTGATGTAAAACACTGTGGACACTGACAGCTGTGTTCCAGCAGCTTCTAATTCATTCAGACCTGCTTTTTGCTGATTTTTGGTTGACTCTTGACCATCCTGACCAACTGTCTCTCAACAGCAGGTGATAGTTTGTGTTTTCTTCCTGATGGTGGCAGTAACACAACTGGACCATGAACTTTATACTTAAAAACAGATGATTTGGGGATCTGAAGCTTCTTTGAATTGGATCAAAGTGACTTTCTTGACTTGTTCAAGTTAGTGATTTCAGATCTTCACTGAGCTCCTCAGACTTTCCCACTGCAGCGTTTGTGTCTGAGAGTTGCTATATGTATATATTTGGCCCAGCAAATTTTGTCTTATTTCCAGAAGACCTTTAATAAATCTATGAAAGAGCCAAAATTCATGGTTGTTTTTTTTGTGACAAAAACTCATGTGTTTCAGTGGTTCCAGTACAGAACATTCAGAGTTATAGGAGTCATTGGAAACTCAAGATGGTCATGATATATATGGTCTTTACAAGTGTATGGAAACTTTTGCTTACAACTGTATTCAAAGTATCATTATAAAACTTCACAGATACCATTTAAAAAAGGTTCAAGCAAATCAAAAATGGTCGAACAGAAGGGTCTTGATGATTTGAGATGGAATAACCTGTAAGATTCCTTTAGTTTTGCTGCTTCATATCAGCTCTTTATTTACAGGTATGGGGCTCTGATGGGACGCCGACGTCCGTTTGTGGAGAGTCTACGTACCTATGGGGACTCCCTGCTGCTGCTTCCTGCCTTTTCTTTTGGCCATAACACTCCTGTGTCTCTGCGGGCCGCCTACACTATCGAGGACTTTGAGAGCCCAACCCGACCTGTCTTCTTCAACCCCGAGTACCTCCACAGTTTGGCCCTGTTCTGGCGCTCTCAGGGTCTGAAGGCAGTGCGACTCAGCACTGGCCTCATCATGGCCAGTCTGGCTGTGGAGCTCTGCAGTAACGTTCATCTGTATGGATTCTGGCCCTTCAGTAACCACCCGCATGGCCTCCAACCCCTGACCAACCACTACTACGACAACAGGCAAACTAAAACAAAGTTCCATGCCATGCCAGCTGAGTTTGACCTCCTGCTGCGGTTGCACAGTCAGGGTGTCCTCAGGCTACACCTGGGAGACTGTCCAACAAGTGGAAAGTAGTTCCCAGGGACAAACGACACAACAACAAAGTGCCTTCTTTAGCCTCAGGATGAAAGCAGTCACTCAGACATTTCAAATGACTGAACCAGTTTATTTCAGCTGATGGAAGGGATTGAGCTTGTCCACCCGGTTACCTTTCAGCAGCCAAGACGTTTGCACTGAAACCTAAATGCAACAATTAGAAGACTGTCTGCAGTCTTGCAGTGTATCTACAACTCTATTTATTACCACAAATGTTCCAGCTGGAGTCTGGAGGGAATTATTTAGATTTTACTGGGATGCCTTTGTGAGGCCTTTGTGAGGATCTACGTCATAGTGCCTTATGTTCATCACTTACTAATGATAGCTTTTGGATCAAACTGAATGTATTTCGAAGGAAATCAAATACCTCCTTTACATGAAGATTGTCTGTTTATTGAAAACACCAGCACACTGAATGTTTAAACCCACATAACACATTTAACCACTTTGAGAAATATTCTGTGAAGGGTTAATGTTTGGTACTCACTGAAATCACACCAGTGTGCTGATTGTGGAATCTGATTTCTCTACTGTTGTTTTCACTGACACTGCTGGACGTGATGCAGATTTTATGTAAAGAGTCGTGTCCAAGTAGCCTCAAATGCAAATCGCCATGGACTGTGGAGCCAAGGATTTAACAGAGACGCTACAGAAAGAAACAGGAATTAAAAATACGAGTAAAAGCATCCAGGGGGCCTCAGCTGACAAAGGTTGTTATGGTGAGCTTGTGTTACAACGTGCTTCGCCTTGTTGCCACAGTGACTGCACAGGGCAAAGCGCTGTACTGCCACAAAGTGGTAACATACATGTATTGGTACAATGTTGGTTTGGAAACAAGTGCTATGTAAGTTGATGTTAAGTTAATGCAGATTTAACTGACTCTAATGTAAGGAGATTGTGAATTGTGCACTTTGGGTGAAAATTATAGCGCTTTCTGTTTTTTTACACAAGACCTGGCTGGGTTTTGTGTAACGGGGATTCATGCTGACAACATTAGAGTCTTAATAGTGATTTTTGTGATGCAGAAATAAACAATGTACATGCTGTAGATGACCAAACTTGACAACTCTTGGTGAGCCAACTGTAGAATCATGTGAATGTTTGTGATTTCTTTTTCTTGAAAAGCACGAAGTGAGAGGGAAAATTGGGATACAGTGAATAAATATTTATCTGAAAAGGTTTTTTGTATCTGTGACTTCTGTGGAATTTACTTGTCTGACAACACGGCAGCAAAAGCTTTTCCCCAGACATCTCAGTATCCACGATTTAGTGTCTTTGAGCCACTAAGTGACCAAAACCTGCCAAGATTTGTCCTCAGAACACAGCATTTTTTCTTACAAACAGCACAGTCGGCCAGTTTTAAGGCACAGTTTGTGCTCACTGTTCATTTCCTGACTGGAACACTATGTGATCCGATGATTTATCTGCATAGTTTTGTCTTTTTATATGCATTTTTCTCTTGAATCTCTTCTCATATAACATTTTTAAACAGATGTAAGCCATATGCTACTATTTTCAGTCCATGAGTAATATTGCTGTCCATTATTAGACCTCATACTTTATCATATTCCACACAGCTGTGATACCAATAGACTTAACAGTAGTGAGTACACCCCTATAAAATATCACTTGAATGCCAAACGATTAAAAATAGCATCAGATTGTATTAGATTTACTCTGTCACAAAAGTCAAGCTACATACTTGTCCTTGTCATAGTTTCCACTTCGTTCTTCTTTAGAAACTCTTGTGTGATTATGTGCTTTGGATAGTTCTCATGTTGAAACATTCCTCTTTTTCAAGCTTCTGCAGACTAGGAGTCATCATGTCAGCCAATATGTTGGTTTATCCACAGACATTCTTCTATAAATGGCATCTCCTCAACACCTTTTGCCCTCATGCAGCCCCATATCATCACACTCCCACCTCCGTTCTTCACTGTCAGGATTATGCATTCACTGCGGTTGTTCTGATCACGTTCACACCAAACACGCTCCATCTGAGCCAAAAAAATCTTTCCTCGGTCTCATCTCATGATCAAAAGAATGTGCTCACACCTGATCTTGTGGTTTTGTTCAGAACAGCAAGTGAGGTTTAGTTTCTTAGAAGTTGTCTACGGAAGCTGACATTATGCAATATCCTTCACACTGTCAGAGCTGTCACTGACGCTCTGGTTTTCATGACAGCACAAGTCTGCCATGTTGGAAGCATTTACTTGTCTTTTTTTAGGGCTTGATTGTGCAAATACTGCGCTATCTGTATCTTCATTTCAGGAGGACGACCACTGCAGCCCTGATTAGCTGTATTGTAGCTCCTTCTATGCTTCCTGATTACTGCTGCAACAGTGTTTCAACCTGTTCTTCAACTGTCACAGAACCTCCTGCATCATTTCCCATCTTTGTGAAGGCCATGATGAAAACACGCAGATAGACACAGAGCATAGGTCAAAAACTGAAGTTTTGGTGTCCACGGCTTATTTTAGAACCCCGTTCATGCAGAAATCATAGGTGGACTCAGTTTAGTTTCAGTGATCACAGTTGTATTCACCTTTGTTGCATTGAGTTCCTACTTTGAGGCCTGCAAGTTCAATAAACTCTCTCTAAAGCATTTGTTTGTGATTCATCGGAGGAAGTTCTCTTTTGGAGAACTTAAAAATAGTGCCATCATTTGCCGTCATTGAGAGATGACACACTTTTGAATCATTTGACATTTTAAGTGACATTGTACAGAGCGTACTCACTTCTGCTGAACATTACTGCACTTTCCACTTGACTTCTCTCGCATGTCTCACTGCAGGCTATGTCAGAGTTACTACGTGGACTAGATATGCAAACATCTGGGTGATGCATTCCCAGACTCTCTAAAAAAAAAAAAAAAAAACAATCAGAAAGTACTAGGGCAGCTTTTTTCCCTGTTCATAATAGCAGCATGTGCACATTGTCTTTAAAGTGACATCTGAGCGGGGTCAGTGCATCCAGCCAATTAGGCCATTAATGGGATGAAATGTTTGTTTCTTTTCCGAGCAAACAGCCTGCTGCCACAAGTTGCCATCCCAGACGTGGCTCCTGGGATTCCACTCATAGCGGCTTTGACCTCATTGTACATCCAGCTGCAGCACTTCGCCCGTTCCCACTGGCTCAGCTCTCCAGGGAACAGTTTTTATTTCGGACGAACAGGAAAACATACTTTCCATTTCCATTTTTGTTGTCTACTCTCCAGGCAGTTTGGCTATGAACTCGTTGAAGAAGACAGACACTCACAAAAAAGAGATTGAGGACACGTATTCCTTTTATTTCGAATGCTTTCAGAACTGAAGAGGTGATTGTGTTATCAAGGCCATTTTAAAGTAAGTGGCTATTTGGAACAAACGTCGACCTCACGCTGCATTAGTGTAATTTAAAGCCTCACAGACTTGGATGTTCCCTCCTCACAAGATGTAGTTCAACTGCCAAAGTGACAAACAACATGACACAAACTGAACTGACATGTCTTCGGTCTCCTGTTTGTTCCTGCCAATGACACAACATCAGCCCGAGTGACTGTAATTCTCCTGATAGGACTGTGGAGACCTCCTGCTCTTTACCGATCAAAATCAAACGCACATGTCACGCCGACAACAAGAACAGGACAATACTCTGTGTTTCAAAAGGCCTTTTATTTCCTGGTGTTTCTTCTTCTTTTCTTTTTTTTCCCCCTCACCTGCTGCAGACGCAAAACAAAAGATGCACAGACGCCTTCAGTCAATATGCATTTTTGATTTATTTTTTTGTAGGAAAATAGGCCCTTTTTCACATGCAAATGTATTCATCAAAGAATATGAAAAAAATCTTTGCCAGGGGATACCAGAATGGCACTCAAAGAAACGTACATTTTACAAAAAGGCATAGAAAAACACACAAACACACAAATGCATGTATGAATCAGAGTTTGTATTGGTAATATCACTGGTTTTATTGTCACGTCCCACACGGGCGACTATAAGAAACATGTAGGGGAACAATACGGCCTCACTATTCCTTCTTCTAAGTGGACAGACAGATGCTGAGGATGGAAATTGTGGAATCCCTGATGAATAGACCCACAAAAGATTTCATCTGCTACAACCGGTTTTCATTCTCCCACTGTGTTAATGTACAGTACAGAGATAAATCACAAAGGAATAATTGTCTTTCTAAGCATCACTCCACCCTTAAGTGCCGATAACGCTAATCCTGCTGTTGCCTCACACCTAACTCATAATTCTTTAAGCTGCCGAGTTCAGTGGAGAATTAAATGGCTTTCAGCTCCTAAGTGGGTCTCCACCCGAAGATGTGCTCAGATGCATTTTGTCTCCGTCAAATGAAACATGTCTCCAAGTTTGGTGCAAACGTTGAGCAAAAGTGCCAAAAATTGTTTAAAAAGGCCAAAAGAATTGAAGCTTGTTCATGGAATTTGCAGCAACTTATGCAAATATTGAAGGTTTCCTGTTAGAAACCGGGACAGACATGCAGATAAAACACAAATGTTTGTTATGGATTGAGGAAATTTCAACCTAATATGCAATCGCTGGTGAAAAAAGGTTGAAAAATGGTTAAAAAATCATAAAAGGATGGAAGCGTATTTTGTGGAATTTGCACCATCGTGCACAATAATGAAAAATTCTGTTAGAAACCAGCACAGACATTCAGCTAAAACCTGCAGGACTATTTTGTTTTTGACATTTTCTACCTAATATGCAAACCTTGGTGGTGCAAACGTTTAGCAAAACTGCAGAAAATGGAAAAAGAAAAAATATATCAAAAAGAATTGAAGGATATCTGTGGAAATTGCAGCAACTTATGCAAATAATACAGATTCCTGTTCAAAACCATTACAGACATGAAGCTAAAACATACAGCACACTTACATGTTGAGAAATGTTCTTCCTTATACCCAAATATTGGTGCAAACATTCAGCAAAAGGGCCGAAAATATAAAAAAAAAAAAATCCAAATGAATTGAAGCGTATTCATGGGATTTGCAGCAGTTTGCATAAAAATGAAAGACTCCTGTTCAAAACCAGGACAGACATGCAGGTAAGACCTGCAGACTGCTGCTTACACAAATAATAGAGATTCCTGTTAGAAACCAGCACAGACATGTAGCTAACGCTTGAATGTTTGCTATGGGTTGAGAAATTTTCCACCTAATATGCAAACATTGGTGCAAACAATGAGCAAAGGTGTTGAAGCTGTTAAAAAATGTAAACGGATGGAAGTGTATTCATGGAATTTGCAGCATAAAAACTGATGATCCCTGTTCAAAACTAGGACAGACATGCAGCTAAAACTTGAATGTTTGCTTTGTGTTGAGAAATTTTCCACTTAACATGCAAATGGACGTGCAAATAATGAGCAAAAGTGTTGACGAAAAGTTTAAAAATCAAAAAGATTTGAAGCTTATATGTGGAATTTGCAGCAGCATGCACAAATAATGAACGATTCCGTTAGAAACCAGCACAGACGTGGAGCTAAAACCTGCAGTACCCCACCCTCTTTCGTTTCTTGCAAATGCAAAAGCTCAAAACGTGTGTTGACAGATTTATATGTGACTACAGGCACCTCGGTTTGACCCACATCCTTCAGGTGCTTCTTTAAAAAGCCCAAACTTTTTTTGGAGACACGTGGTTCTCACAAGACGGCGACAAAACGCAGAGGGGCCTAATAAAAGCAGTCGTAAAAGCTATTTTGCTTGTTCCCTTCCTTTGTCAGTCGCTCAATAGAGAACAGAAAGCAGGGCAGAGACAGACACAAAACCGTGCTACGGGCCAATTCTCCTGACCTGGATAGCTGCCCAGATTCCTAAAACTTTCTCCTAAAAACAGCAGCCTAGATTGGGTTTGAAGATGTAAGGCCAAGCTGCCAGTCATGCAGACAGGAGCAGATGGGGTCTTTCAGTCCCCTCATGGCAATGACCCCAAAACGCACTTCTTAGTTCCGTTCTTTAACAGAAAGTCGCCCTCTTGTGGCCCCAGCTGGAGCATCTGTGCATCACCGGCTGCCTGCAATCCATTTATACTGACGTCTGTTTGCTTCTCTTGAAATAGTTTAGTTGGGTAACTTTGCTTACTGGGGAGAATTTAATGAGGGTTGACTGGCAGTGATTGGGAAACTCTCAGTAAATCACCTGCAGCTCTTTGGGATCAGAGTCGCTGTAAGTCGCTGCTCAGACTGAACTACTTGTGGTGATTTATGTCTGTGTGAAGCTGGCTGAGGTTGTTCAACAGACATGTGGAGCCCAGCGATGAACAAACCGACCAGAGGGAGTGTTCCTGTTCATGCACAATACATATACACTGTAAAAAGAAAAAAAAAAACTCTAAATGTATGGAATTTTTCAGTTTTTGAAAAACACTGAAAAATTAATAAAATGAGAAAAAATGGACTGTGAATGTACACGTCTAATGCTAGCTTTAAATAAAATTCAATTTTTAAAAAAGAAATATAAAAAGGTTGCAAATGTATTGTGATTTCATATATATTTTCATTTTATTTAACAGGTGAAACTGTTAAATTAGAGTTTAATACTGTGAATATATTCTAAAATTGCTGGTTCTGTAATTTTATACAGATTTGTTTTTTTTGTCAATTAGCAGATTGATTTACAAATATCTAACCATGTTGTCTAAAATGTAGAAAAAGGGTAATTTTTACATCATATCTGACATAAAATAACATTAAAACCTGTCACTTTTGAATATGCAAAAAAAATCTTTTTAAGAGAACTGATTTTTTTAACCAAAAAGACAAATTTAATATATGAAACATTTCAAATTATAATGAAGGCTGTATTTTTTTTAAAATAACATTTTAAAATATATTATATTAAATGTTATATAAAATATGCTAAATAAATAAAACTGAAAAAAATGACTGTGAATTTGCATGTCTAATGCAAAATAACAGTAAAAATAAGTAATTGTGAACAACCATAAAATTTCCAATAAAAAACAACAACTGTTGTTTTTAGATTAAAAAGGCTGTTAAAATACAATTGCAAATTTATCATATCTTTGCAATATTTTAATTTTTATTTAATGAATAAAATATTAAAATCTGAGTTCAATGCTGTGATTATATTTCTTAAGTCAGACACAATTTCATCTGTAATTTTATTTATTTATCATACATTATTTTATTTACTTTATATTACTTTTCCCTCACATGAGACATTACTCTTTTAAATGTATTTGCTGCTATTTTTAATTTTTTATCTAAAAAGACAAATTTATCATAAATTGACTTTTTAAAAAAACTATTTTTATTTCATAGCCAAAGCTGTTAAATTTGAGTTTAATACTGTAAATGTATTTCTAAAATTAGACAGAATTAGTGACAATTTACAGGGAAAGGGTATTTTTTCAGTAATTCTATATAGTTTTCTTCATATATGCATTATTATTATATATTATAGGTTATTTTCATTGATTTTACACATATTAATACTGCTTATTAAACTTAAAAAATACTAATTAAGGCTTGAACATGTATTATTAATCATTGAAATTACTATAATATTATTTTACTGTAATTTTCGGTGCCCCAGTTGCTGGAATAATACCATATTTTTACTTTTTTTTTTTACAGTGCACATGTAAAGGAATGTAAAGGAAGCCGTGCCACATTGTACAGCCTCACAACTTCGACGGGGATGTTTTGTTCTTCTGTTCTTCTGCAGAGAAAGATTCAAATGTTTCAGCACAGATTTGTTAAATCAGGAACAGAATGTGTCGGTTTTTCGGATTTGTTCCGCTTTCCAAATGTGCCATCAGGAAATGACAAAGCAGTGGCAGCTTATTTGGAAAGCTCCAGTCCTGGACAGCTTGGAATGGTTTGAACAATTTGGCACTTTACGTCGTTTTGCCAGCACTTTCCATCGTCTCCACACGCAGCTGTTCAGCAGATCTCAGCACAACGTCGGAAAAAGGAGTAACACTGTTTAGTAAAATACAGCCCAGAGGACTGCTACATACATACATTAAATACTAACACTGCAACATACAAGGAAAAGACTGACTTTTTTTCTTTTTCACATCATTAAGTCACCGCAACTGACATATTATAAAAATATACTATGTCATATTTCACATTTTTTACAATCGGAAGGCAATTCAAATCACAATAACCATGAATATTCCTACAGCTAATTCGTCTTTAAAAGATCTTGCTTCTTTTTTGGAACTTTATTTTACAAAAAACTTTAAAAAGTGTTTTCATATAAAAAAAAAACCCACTGGCTCGAACATGAAAATCGACTGGAGATTTTAAATCCTGTTCCAAAAAAGCAATACACACACTGTAATACAAAAAAAAAAAAGAACAAGTGACTTTTACAAAAGGGTTGGTCTCACGTAGGCATATTTGCACAACTGGAGTAGCATGGCCACAGTATTCCAAAGCTACAAACAACCAGGCTTCATAGCAGCCCAGCAGAAAGTCTTGGCACTGACGCTTGCATCACACAAACAGTGTTTGGTCTCACTATGCTAGAGTAATGGCTTTGAACCTTTTCCCATTACGACGCTGTGATTTTGCAGCCTTGTGCATCTAAACACTGAACTGGGAAGACGTATGTGACACACTAACAGCTGGTTAAGGTGTTGCTGGATGCAGGTAGCATTTGGCAACTGGAATCTATCTACTCCCCCTATTGTAAAGTGAAGCCCCTGCAGAAGTTACCACCAGGGGGCAGTCTACTACAAGGCAGACAGTGAAGTCGCCTTGTTCAAAGCCACAGAGAGAAAACTGAGACGTTGAGTAACAAGGTATAAAAACTGGATGCACCTTTTTTGTCTTTTTTGTTGTTGTTGTTGTTGTTGATATAAACCTGCTGTACTCATCTGGTTCCTGAGCAGCAGCTGGAGTAAAAACAAAAAACAACAAAAAAAACATACAAACACAATGCAAAGTCACAGCAGAATAAGAGGACCATCATAACTGACAGGATGCAGCCTTCAGGAAGGTGATGCCCTTTGCTGCGTTTGTGATTCGTTTTATTGCATTTAATTCCTTTTATTGTGTCCTAACAGTGTGAAGTCGTTGCTTTATCTTGCCGGAACACCGGCACCCGGCGTTGTGGCGATTTCGGGCAGCGAGCTAAGCCGTATCTGGGATCTATGTAATTTGCGAGAGAACTCATTACGATCTTCCAAAGCTGAAATCCCCCTAAGACAGGACGAACAGGAAGATGACGGAGGTCAATAATGTGACTCGAGGAGACATGTAAACGACAGACGCAGTTTGTGTTGGTGTGATGTTTCAAGTTACACGGTGATAGCCCAGACAAAACTACTTGTCAGCTGCAATATCACAATTTCATGTTTTTTGTTTGTTTTTTGACACAAACACACATCTTTCTCCAGCTTGCAGGATTCTTTAAGGCACAGGGGTGTTTAAATATCCGAGAAAAGATTGCAACATCTCATCATCCAGTCTAATGTATATACAGTTCATTTCACTGTTTCTGGGGTTAAATCCATACCGACGGCTTCCCCTCTCCAGACTTGCTGCTGCTGCTGTTGCTGCTGCTGCCTCCTCCACTGCTGCCTCCTTTACCGTGCTTGAACCGATGCTTGCGCTCCTTCTGAGGCTGCGGTTGGGGCTGCGGTTGGGCCTGGATGATGTTACTTTGTGGCTTGTCGTCCTGGTTGTCCCCGAGCTGCTCCTCGGCCCGGTGCTGCTGGCTGTAGGCCTGGATGGCTGCCTCCAGCTGCTCGTGCGCCTGCTGGATCATGTCTTTGTTCAGCGCCACTCGGGCCTCCCCTCCAGTGGGGAAATTGTCCTCATTGCTGCCAAACTGCTGCTGCTCCTCCTGCGCGATGTTCGCCCGGTTCTGCTTGCACGCCATCTTGGCATTGCTGAGGTCGGTGTAGGGCATCTGCTCCGGCTTCACCACGATGTTGTAACCGGGCGGAGCTGATGGGGTGTTCCAGGAGAAGGGGTAACCGACGTAATCTGCGGCACCATCCCCACCCACCCCTCCTTCGGAGCCGGCTTCAGGCCCGGTCCCCCCCACGGAGCCCTCCACACCACCGTTGTTGCCCAGCAAGCCCAACTGGTACTCATCTTCCTGAGGCGGGCAGCGGCGGCGGCGGAGAATGTCACAGATGGATCCGATGCCCAAATGGAGCATCTCCCAGATGTTTAGCGTGAGGCAAAGAACGGTGACGCCGTACATGATGCGCAGGAAGATGGTTTTCTCAGTTGGCCTCGACACAAAGCAGTCGACGCTGTGGGGACAAGGTTTCCCCGAGCAGATGAACACTGGCATCACACGGAAACCATACAGCAAATACTGTCCTGCGAGGAACCCTGCTTCTAGTATTGTTCGGGTCACCAGCTGCAAGACGTAGACCCTCATCAGCCCTTCGTCCTGGATTCGCTTACGCCCATCGTGACGGATCTTGGGTCTAGGTGTCGGCTGCAGAGGATCCCTTGGCCTTTTTGGAGGCTCGATCTCCGGCACCTCATAGATCATCGGATCGTCCTCCTGGTCCTCCTCGGTCTCCTCGATGCCTCGATGCTGCCTTGCTCCGAAGCAGATTTTTCTGGGTTTTCTGTGCGTGTATCCTCCTCCTCCTCCAGTTCTAACTGCAGCAGCTCCAGCTCCTCCTTTGGCTTCATCTAATCGTGCAATCTTGTTGACGGCGTAGCCCATGTACATGAGGGAAGGCATTGCCACCAGGATGATCTGGAAGACCCAGAAGCGAACGTGGGATAGTGGGGCGAAGGCGTCGTAGCAGACATTCTCGCAGCCCGGTTGGCCCGAGTTGCAGACAAACTTGCTCTGCTCGTCGTAGTAGATGGACTCTCCCCCGACAGCGGTGAGAACGATGCGGAAGACGATGAGCACGGTGAGCCACAGCTTCCCCACGAAGGTGGAGTGGTTGTGGATCTCCTCCAGCAGCCGCGTGAGGAAGCTCCAGCTCATGGTGTCGCTGGACAGTGGGGCAGACAGTGTCCCTCTCTCACCTGCTCACAGACTCTGCAGAAAACAAAGGCGAAGAAAGAAAACAGAGTTAGTTAACTCTACAGGCCTCTGGCAGGATATCTCAAGAATCACTCCATGTAAAATCAAACAAATCTGAAAAAAACTCCAACCTGATCCCATCAGAAGCAGCTAATTTTACTATGTTTGATGAAGTCGTGCAACATTTTACCTTCATACTATGAATATTTTCCTGAGTTACAAGAACTTGAAGTACATAAAGCTTTTTCATCCATTTTTAAACCACAATTTCTTCAGTACAGGAGAGACATGACATAAAATGATGACAAAAAATAAAAAATTATCATTTGAAAAAAAATACACTAAACATTGTTTAGAGTTTTGGCCTGAGTTTTTAGAGTTAATGTGTAAATAAATGTTTTTCTTCTGTTTTTTCAGTAGTTCTTACTTTTAATTTAACAGAACAGGATACATTTGTAACAATAATAATAAATTGTTAAAAAAAATGACAGTGAAAAACTTTTCCTTTTTCTAACAGTGTAGCTGTTGCAGTCTAAAGATACAATCTCTTTTTTCAGTACAATTTTTTTCTATAATCAACTTTGAGCATCATCGGTACCCTGGATGTGTTTCTGTTTTCTGATAATTCACCAGAGAAAACTTTAAAAAGTGCATTCTGGGTAAACTTTCAAGGCTCATATCAGCATGTGTGATAGATGGTTGGTCAGAAAATGAAAGGATCATTTTTAGACAATTTTGATACCATAATCATCTATAGACATATTTTCTTCTCAAAGAAAACAACTTTCTAATATAGACATAGTTTGACATGCGCAAAATGTGAATCAAGGAATTAAAAACACGATAATTCACACTTCAAACCTGTTTGATTTTTTAAATTATTACATGAAACGCCAGTGTTGTTTCTCCATTGTACAGTCAGAAGCTACATCTGATTGATTTTTCACACCGTGACCCTCAAACATTTCACAACACGATCGAAGCATCAAGCAAAATTTGTCCAATTTTTTCCCCAGTAAGACTTAAATCCTCCAGGAAGTAGTATTAATCCTGCAAGTTTGGTAGCAAGATGTGAAAGGGGGTGACACAATAAATGCCTTAATTAAAATGAATGCTCCTCTTTAAGCTCCGGCAATCAATGCACCCTTAATTTGATCTGTTGCTCGTTGCAGCTCCAGTGCACAGCGAGGTTTTGCTGTCAAGTTTGGGCTTTTTAGGGAATTAGACGACCAAACAGGGTGGAAAGAGGATACCGGTATTAAAAAATACCATCAAACAGCGCTGAGAAGGAGGCGAAATAATCCAAATAGGGAATTTCGCTATCACCAAACACACACACACACACACACACTTTATTTAACAGCCTATCTCTTTCAGGGGGGAAATAAATCCTCTTAGTGAGCCTTCTTCTGTGTGAGGTGCAGTTTTCAGGATTGTATTAACTTCGCTGGTTTGTTCTGGTTGGTAGGTATTGCACGTTATATTGGCTGTATATGTGCAGTTTGTGGAGCATGTTGCCTTATGTAGGTTAGGTCTGGGCTGCAGGCAGTCCATCCAAACCAGCAGAATCAGCAGGTGGCTGGGCACAAACCGTTGGAGCGGGATTTCAGACAGCAGAGCCACATTAGCTCAGGCGGTGGAGCTGAACCCAAACACTGGCGTCCCTCAGGGCGGCTTTGGGGGATGAGTGTGACACCTCCACACAACTTTCCCCCTCATGAAGCTGCAACGGCGCGTGGCTTATTGTCAGCTTGACTGAGAGGAAAATCCAGCCATGAATACGAGCTCAGATTGGGGGGGTTTAAAGGGCTTGCAGGGGCGATATCCTTACCAAGCAGGTTGAGAGCTTAGAGGGAAACTCAGCCTTCCAGCGTCTGCTCTGCTTTGTGTCTGTTGTGGAGAAAGGCCCCTGCGATAAAACATATATCGATCACTGTGACCATATAAGGAGACAGTAGCGAGGAGGAAGATGTCAGGAATGCTGCCACGTGCACGCTCGGGAGCGCACGGCGGTCTCAAAACTGATTCCTGCAAACAGGCCCGAGTCCTGCGAGCGTCTGTGACCGACATGTATGAGTAAGCAGCAGCACATGGCCGAGAGTCAGAGCAGCGTCCTTCCACGGTCGAGCTCCGTCTGACTTTTCTCTGCATTACATCACTGTGTTTCTTTACATAACTCACTCTGGGCTGCACAGTTGTCCTTTAGCTAATTATATCCAGACAAAACAGGCGGCCGCAAAGGTTAAACTGCTCAATTTGATACGAAGATAAAGCTAGTTTGATGTTTCGGAGCAACAAATGTAGGATTTTGTTTCGTGTAGTTCAAATTTCTGCAGTTTTTGTCTGTTAAAACTGCAGCATTTTCTATAAACTTCACAAGTCATAGATGAACTTCAACGTGTCCACTGATGAATCTTTGTGGGGTTTTTTGAGTATTACGGTGCATCAGGAAGCATCCGACTCCCACCCTTGACCAGGAGAGACGCTCCAGCTTCATACAGCTGCTCGGCTTTCATACTGCTGCTATCTCAGCCACATATAACCTGGCATTTTGCCTTCTCATCCAATTTGTGTCTGCAGGAGCTAGTGGGGCAGTTAGGGGTAAGAAGCTGACTCTGTGCATTAAGCTACCGGGGTGAGTCAGCCTCCCGAATAGCTCGGCACAGACGCAGCAGGCAGCGTTCTGTCTGTTATTCTGACATAAAGAATGAACAGCAAATTGGTGGAAATCACGTCACACAGGAAAACATCAAACAGCTGCACCAGACTTCAGGTTCAAAAGTTGGAGGGAAAAGCCCCTGAGGTGTAAACTCATATCGCAAGAGACGACTAATGAGCTTTGAGAGGGAATCACATCTCAGGATAAGTGGCTCCATTAGCAGGAAGGGTCACGGCTGAGTAATCTCAGGTCAGCAAACTCCGAAGGATCCGTCTCTCCGAGCCCTCGCAGGTTAAAGTTCAACACTAGGGATGAACTCCGCACGTCCCAACCCAACGCTGCCACTCAAACAGACAGTTATAATTACAGCTAGCATCGCCGCAGGGTTCCTCCGAGGATGCACAGCGGCAGACGTACAGTGTACATACGCTGCCACGTGCCTCAGAAGGCTGCGACGGTGAGGTTAGCCGAGGCTCCTTGTTCACCACACTGAGTCACCGTCAGCTCCGGCTGCAGGGCCCTGAGCTGGGGAGGGACACCAGGGGAATGAGCCCATCGTGGGACAAACCCGGCCGGAGCACGAGGGATGACTGCAGGTGGGTCAGGGCTGATTTGCACAACTGGGACGTGTGTTGTAACCAGCATGCATCATCCAGGGGACCTCTGCTGCAACAGGTGAAGGTGCGGAACAGATGTGCAGGGTAACACCAGCATTTTTATAGTTACAAATGCTAACTTTATGGGCCAAGAGACGCAATTAAGTTACCGATTACTGCCTGAGAGATGCGCACTTGTACTTTCCTTTCTTTTGCTATGCTTTTCACATAAATGCATGCAGATAATGCAGGTAATGTTCAATATTTATCTTGGTTTTTTTAAATATGCAACCAGAAAATGTCAGGTTTCAATCCCATAAAAAACATCTACAAGACTAAATTTCTAAGGCATTTTAAGGTGTTTTTTTTTTTTTGCATATTCTGCATCAATGTGACCTGTTTCATTAATATTTCCTGGTGCAGATGCAAGTGCAAGATTCAAATATAAGTTGCTGCTTTTTTTGTCACATACAATATTACAGTGTTGCTGTAAGCAGTGGCGTCCTTCAGGGTGTTCTGCTATAGATCCTTGCTTCTTGAATGTTTCACGTACCTTAGACTCATGAACACCGATGTTAGCCAGTTCCAAAGACGCCTTCAAATCTTTGGCTGTCACTCGGGTTTGGTTCTTTTTCATTGTGCTCTTGGGGTCATTTTGATTGGGCGCCCACTTCTTGGTAGAGCAGCTACAGTCCCAAAGTGTCTCCCCATTTGTAGGTCGTTTGCCTAACTATAGACTGGAGAATTTCTAAAGTCTTGAAATCACTTTGGAACCCTTTCCAGCTTCACGTAAATCAACAATTCTTGACGGTAGATCCTCAGAAAGCTCTTTTTTGCGGAGGCATGGCTCACAAAAGCGTATTATTCTTGTAGTTTGAGTGTTTTTTATCCATCAAAGTAGCTCTAGTCCACACCTTCAAACTCATTTTCTTAACAAGACTCCAGGTATGCTAACACCTGACTCCAGTTAGCTTTTTTGAGGTCTTTAACTTAAGGGTTTACATACTTTTTCCACTAGCATTATGAGGGTTTTATGGTTGTTCTCAATAAAGACATGAAAGATCATAATTTCTTTTTTGTTAATATTTGAGGAACATTATATTTGTCAATATGATTGACTTAGATGAAGATCAGATCACATTTTATGACAAATTAATGCAGAAAACCATGAAATTCTATAAGGTTCACATGCTTTTTCTTGCCACTGTATGTAGTAAAATATCTATAGTATGTAGAGCGACCATTTCTTTTCCCAGTATTGATCACACTTGTGGACACTTGATAATATGTTGTTTATTAAAAATTTTGCTAAATAAATAAAGAAATTCAAATTTTGTTTCTTATTTTTTATGATTTATGGTATAACAACGGTGTCATACTGAATAGTGAACATTTCTGAGTTTTCTCTGCTAGAAACAGCTGCAGAGATTTAAAAACAAACATACAAGTTCAGGCTACAGCAAATAATTTAGGCGTTTAATTGCTAAAATTTGATATACGGAGGTCAAAGGTAACTGCTGTGATCGCCTGAGAGTAAAATGAACAAAACAAATGATTAAATCATTAATAAAATGGAGTTTTATTTTTAAAAATTCTGCATAAAACATATTTCTCTGGGGGGTTGATATATGCAGATGCATGTATGAGCATGCAAACACACTAAGCCACATGCATATTAATGAGCACAGGCCAAAGGCATTCCGGTTACTAGATGTACTGTAAAGCATTAAATAAAACGGTCTAATGAGTGTATGTAAGGCTAATAGGTTTACTAGCCTGCGGTTAATGAAGCGAAGCATGCTAACGTGCACGATTATAGACAAACAAAACAGATTTAACTGCTCTGTAAAACTATTATTGCTATTTATAGATGGAAATTTCAGATAATTAACATTTAAATATGAATATTGTCTCTTCATTTACAGACAAACGTACTTTTATATCTGCACCAGCTCCTATTTAACAGAAAACAGAGGCTTTTATTCCTGCAGAACACCAGCAGCAGCGTTTCCTCAGACCGCTCCGTCGTCGTGCTAATCATCAATTAGATCTCTCTTAGTGTTTTTAAAGTGATTGTAAAGATCTGAAGCCGTCAGCGCTTCCTGCAGCCAGCTCTGGTTTGGCTCCTGATCGTGCTGATCTGCTGCTGGAACGCTGCCTTTAAAACACTCCTCATTTCAACTTTACTCCTTTATGTGATTCTGATCGGCTTCTGAGGTTTGTCTGCAACTTTTAATGACTGGCACAGTCTGTCTTTCCTTTTAGTGTCTCAGGAGGGAGAGATAATCACATTTATTATCATATTCTGCTCATTTTACACACGTTTGCATTAAATTTACTGTACTTTCAGCTTATTCATAGTCATTTAGAGTAGTATTTCATGTAATTTCTGTAGGTTTTAATCACAAATATGTTAATTATTCAGATAAAATTACAACATAAATAAGGTCAATTTCATCCTCTTATTTGATTTCAGACATTATTTAAAGGTTTGTGGGGTTTTTTTTTCATTTTGTCTGATTTATTTTCTCTTTTTTCCCTTCATGTTATGGTAGCAAGTCTGAAATAAATGATTATATAAAAAGTCATGCCTGGACTATGTTGTCTTGTTTATATTGCACATTTAGGATCTTATTTATTATTTAAAATTGTATAATTTACCTCTTTTTTTATTAGAAAGAAAATGTAACTCTGCGTAAGTTATTATTATTATTATTATTAGTAGTAGTAGTAGTAGTACTACTAGTAGTAGTATTTACTTCTTTTGTCTTCACCGATGCTTTTTGTCTTAGAAAATGTTGCTAATTCTAATTTATTATTTCCATAATTAATAGGATTGGTTGTAATTTTTGTCAAATATGCAAAAATAATAGATGCCAGACCTTTATTCCTAATCAGCTGCTGTTGTTTTAATTAATTTAAACAAACAATAAATCAATATCAATGTCATTTTTGTGTATTTTGGACTTCAAATTAAGAAGAGTGAGTCTGTCAGCCTTGACAGAACAGAGCAGGTTGTCTATTTTCTGTCAACCGATCACATCTTTTAACTCAAGGTGAAAATTTACATTTAAATTGTATTTTCACCTCAAATTATTCACTAGTCCTTAGCACCAAAGTTCAGAGCTGACAGTAAAAAGAGTTAATTGCACTGACTGCTTCAAAATCTGCCATAATAATAGAAATCCTCTGCAGAAATTTAATCAGTGAAGTTCTAGACCAAAAGTCATTTCTGCGCATGAAGCTGCTTTGTGCACAGATTTAATATGCCGCCTTTGTGCAGATAAATCAAAAAAAGAGAAACAACTTTGACTGCGTTTAAAAAACAGACAAAGCAGCTAATAGTAATTAATTGGGAAGAGATTCTGGCACAATGGAGTCTATTGTGTGAGGCTGAGCGAGCTACTTTTTCAGGTGCTGCAGTAAAAAAAATGTAGTTTTGATATGATTGTGGCTAAAATATTAACTCCACAGCTCACCGGAGACACTCCAGCTTACTTTAAAGGCGGTAAAAGTCAGAATAAAAGACTCAGAAAGTTCTAAACGGGCTGTCGGGGAGCTCGGAGTGAGTTTGGTGTTGCTCTTCTTCATGTTTGAGGGTCAGTGCCACAGTGAACTCTTCCATTTGTTCTGCCGGTGGCATCTTCAGGCTCCACTGATGCCCTTCTGAGCTCCCACCTTGTCCTGCACAGCCTGAAATAATCTGCTCCCACACCAGACATCTGTCCGCTACAACCCCTCTTTGGATCGCCGTTTGTGCCTTAAATCTGGGCTGTTTTGATGCGACGAGACCCCACACTAAACCACAAAATATAAATAAATAAAAGGTCACGATATGAGCAGAGATAAGCACCATTACAGTGCCGCACAGACGACCGACTGCTGGCTAAAGCTCGGCTTAAAAAGCACAGGGGGGTTTCTAATATCATGCTCCCTCTTCTGCAAATCTGAAGGGTCTGGATAAGCTCCTTTGTTAGGCAGAGATAGTCAAATCATCAAAAAAAATCCCACCCTGGCTAAAAATGGAATTCTTATCGACATTTTCTGGTTGTCAGTTTTTTGTCTCTGAGCAGCAACTTTGTTCAGAAGAAGACACAACTTTGCACTAAGTTCACTCACAGGCTAATCTCTGCATTTGCACAAACACACACATTCAACTTACTTGCAGGAGGCATCAACGCACGAAGCCATGAAACACAAACAAACTACAAATTCCAAAGAAGTTGAGTAAGACAGTGCGAAAACCCCAACTTGGGCCTCCAGACTTGGAGAAATCCAAACTAGCTAGGGGATAAAAATAGAAGCTGCAGAAGGGTTTTGCAGGGTGGTCCATGATCAACTGGAAGATGTGGATGTGCAGAGATGGATGAATTTGCTATTCTTCCTCATTTTGCACGAGGGGAGGCGTGCTCTGGAGGTCTGCCTCTCTCTCCCGAGTGCGTGGGAAACTAAAAATTCCCTCATTAATAGTGTCCGAAGGGAAGGAACACAACGGCAAACCGGTTCCATATGTTACGGCAGGAATCTCTGAGGCGACGGCAGCCTCTGTGAGCGCATCTGTGCTTTTTATTCAGCTTCATGCGGGAGGGAAAATGCACGGAAATCACCTTGTTAGCGACGGAAATGGAAGTTTTGTGGAGAAGTTCAAGAACTCTGCACCTTCAGTTCGGATTAATCTAGTCGAGAAGTCTCAGGTTTGGCTTCTTGTAAGGTTTGAGCATAAATGGTTGGTCAAATTCTCATGATTTGAAGCTTAAATGGACAAAAACGAGCTAGAAAAACACACAAACAGCGTACTCACTCTACTCTGCCAGATGCCAGGTAGCGTCTCCTTTGTCTCCCAATCTGAGGACCCCCATCGTCTCTGTCTCGGTTTCTCACTTTCCCGTCTTTACATACTCCTAACATCAGCTGACATCAAACAGAACTGACCCCGAAATCAACAAAAAAAACAAAGCATCCAAAGAAAAAGCCACGGCTCCAAGGCCGTCCTCTTCCCGAGCGGCGCCTTGTGTTTGTGCCCAGCCAAGTGTGAGCTCTTCCTGAAAGCGAGAGGGGATGAGGGAGGCAGAGCATCCTGCCTCAGTGGTCCTCACTTACCCCCCTCATCCAACCCAAACTGGGTCACGGCTGGGGGTTGGGGGACGGGTGGCTGTTTGGAGGAGGTGGTGGGGTTTTAATGCCCCTCCGAGGGGTAAAGGGAGGGGAGGTCTGCTTCTGACAGACGGGGAGAGGATGGGAGGAAGGTATCAGTGGGTTCTGGAGGTAAATGATGCTGAAGTCAGAGATTCTAACAGACGTCCGGGAGCCGAAGAGCAGCAGGACGGGACGAGGATTCGGGTAAAGGTAAGATTCAAACCAGTCTGGTTTTTGTGCTTTTCTAACACTGTCAAAGGTTTAGATGGAAACTCTCACCCTCTCAACCCCAACACTTAATAATTACATAATTTAACAGACAGAATCACTGGATTTTCACCTTTTCAACTGTCCTACTAGTCTGTGACTGAATCTGAAAACTGAAGCTTCATATCAACATATTTCATCAAAATCACTTCATTCTGCATGTCTCGTTTAAAAATGTACAGAAAATACACTGTTTGAATTAGCAAGATTCTGTAAAAAAAACAAAACAAACAATTCTGTGTTCATCAGTGGAAATGTGGAGCTATTAGTGATTTAGCTGCAACCACTGGTCACCAGTCAGGGATTTTTTTAGCTGTACAGATCAGAGTAGTATACAACAACTAAAATGTAAGGAGTAAAATATCTACAGTATGTAGAGTCACCATTTATTCCTGTATTGGTAACACATGTGGGCATAGTTTTTATGATTCTTGCTACGGGATAAGGTAAGAGTTGCACTCTGTTAATTTGTGCTTTTCTAACACTGTTCAAGGGTGTTTCAGATGTGTTGGGTTTCAAATGATGCAATCTTGCAAAAATTAAACCACTTATCAGACAGAATCATTGGATTTTCAGCTTTTCAACAGACCTACTCACATGCAATGTGCTGTTTCATTGGAAAACTTTGTCTAATCTCAGCTTCCCACAGTGATATTACATCAAAATCACTTTATTTTAAATGTCTCGTTTAAAAACCCACAAAAAATGAATAGTTTAGATTAAGAAGGTTCTGTAAAAAAAAAAAAAAAAAATCTCCGTTCATCATGGAATCGTGGAGCTATTCATGATTTAGCTGCAACCAACAGTCATCTGATAAAAATTCTGGGATTTTTCAGCAGCAAAAAGCAGAAAAGAGAGAAGTTTGTGAGTAGTAAAATATACATAGTATGTAGAATCACCTTGTTTACAATATTGTTAACACTTGTAGGCATAAATAAAGAATTTCAACTTTCATTTCTTCTTTTTTTAATGATTTATGACATCATAACTGTGTCATACTGCACAGAAGACATTTCTGAGTTCCCTCTGCTTCTAGTCATCGTTGTATTGTTTCCATAGAGGTGCAGTGATTTATTCTACACCTCATTTAAAACATCGCCAAAAAGAAAGTGTTTGCACTGACAAAATTCTGTAAATAATGAAAGATTCTGCACTCCTCAGTGTAAACGTGAAGCCATTAATGACTCAGCTGCAGCCGACAGTCACCTGATAAAAATTCAGGGACTTTACACTCAGCCTCAGTTCAGCGTCTGTGTTTACACAGAGCAGAAAGGAGACAAGTACGGCAATAAATTAAAATATAAGTAGTGAAACATCTGAAGTATGTAGGGTCACAACGTTTTCCAGTGTTCATAACACCATCTGAGCACTTAGAAACACAGCTATACATGTTCATTCCAGGTGTTTTTTTCTATTTTTTGTTATAAAAAATAAAGAAATTCAACTTTCTTTCTTATTTTCTATGATTTCTGTCAGCATAACTTTAACATGCTTCAAAAAAGACATTTCTGAGTTCTCTGTGCTTCTAGTCATGGTTGAGCTGTTTCCATAGACGTGCAGGATTTTAGATTGCAGTTTAAAAAAAAACCCACAGTGAGGAAAAATGTGACAGGAAGCAAAAGCCTGTTACGAGCTGAAAGATGCCATGTGTTGCATATTGAGAACCGTACATATTTCTATGTTTTTCTCTTTTGTCAACACAGTAAAAGCTTGTGGGCTAGGTTGGAGAAAAAGTGAAAGAATTGAACAATGTTGCATGCTGAAAGAAAATTAGTTTGGACGTGTTTCTATTTCATTTTTAATCAGTTTCAAAAATGCCTAAATCTTAAAGAACTGATCCCAAAAAATGGATTCAAAACTACTTTAAATGACTTGGAGACAAACACATTCAGATGTAGATGACATCTTCATTGTCTTGATGTTTCTATTTTTGTAATTTTTTATCAATCCTTTTTCAAACTATTTTATATTAATTGTAAGAGTCACACTCAGAAGTTTGGTTTTTGTGCAGTCAGGTTTCAAAGGACCATTATCTTGCAAAAAATGCGATATTTAACAGAAAGAATCATTGGATTTTCAACTTTTCAACTGTCCTACTCATCTGTGATGTGCCATTGAGTCTGAAAACTGTACCTAAACTAAGCTTTTTATCGAGATATTTCATCAAAAAGACTTCTTTCTACATTTCTTGCTCAAAAATATACCATTTGCATGAGCAAGATTCTGTAAAAAACTGAAAATTTCTTACAGTTTCTTACAGTTGTACATGTTAATTTCAGGTTTTTATTGATTTTTTGTAAAACAAATAGAGAAATTCAACTTCCTTTCTTTCTTTTTCTGTAGGATTTATGACATTATAACATTGTTATACTACACACAAGTTTAAATTTTACAACTGATAATTAGTCATGTTCTTTGCCTTAATATTTATATTCTTGTCATTTTATGAAACTGTAATCTTTATCTAAACCCTTTTAAAAACTGTTTTATGTCTGTGATCTTGCAAAACGGATTGATAATCTCAATGACACTTGTTCTGGTTAAGTAAAAGGTGAAATAAAAATATTAAATAAAGCAAAGACAACATCACTGAGGAGCTTTTTAGCCATTATAATAAAACTCCTTAAAGCAGAAGCTCCTACTACAGAACTGAAGCTTCATATTAGGTTTGTTCTTTGCGACCTTCTGCAACAGAAGTCAGTGAAGTTACTGGAAAATGTCTGGCGGTAAAAAGAGAGTAACCAGAGTTTGAACTTTGCTCTCAAGGTCTCGGCTGTCATGTTTGGAGTGCGACACTACGAATGCCTTCCAGGAGAGACTGAAAATATGTGGAGTCCATATTTAAACGACTTTGCCTCTGTGCCCTCTCAGTTCTCACTTTTTCAACAAGCAAGAAGACATCGCAGAGACGCCGAAGATCTTATGTTTCACGCTCCTCAAAAAGCCACAGACACTCAAGATAAATGCAAGGGCTTAACGATGTATATTTTGATGAGCTACTAATTGGTTAGAGCAAAAAGTTTTCAGCTTCTTCAATGTGAATCTTTCTGGTTATTTTCCTCCTTTATAACAATAAACTGAATATTTTTGGGTTGTGGACAAAACAAGGGATTTGCCATGTTTTGGAACCAGTAATTTACCTTTTCTCTATTTCAAATTTTTTCCAACATTTTCTGACATTTTATAGAAGTAATTGATTAATTAAGAAAATAATGAACAGATGAATCATTAATGGTCTCCTTAATACCTAATAATCTATATCATCCCATAAAAAAAATCATCAGATTTTAAACTTTTTGACAGTCCTACTCATCTGTGACCAGCCATTCAGTTTGGAAATTTAACCAGTCTAATCATGATAATTCATCAAATTCACTTGATTCCATGCCTAATTTAAAAATTACCAAAAAATATACTGATTATGCTGATAAGATTCTGCAAAAAACATAAAATTCTGCACTACTCAGTGCAACTGTGATGGCACTTATAACTCAGCTGCAATCGACAGTAACTTGACAAAAATTCTGGAACTTTTCGGCTGAATTGCAGGCAGTGTCTACACAGAGCAGATAGGAATCAAGTATGGAAACAAATTAAAAAATCTAAGTAGTTAAATATCTATAGTATGTAGCATCATCATTTTTTCCCCAAAGCTTCCATAACTCCTCTTAGCAACTGGAAGTATCTTGCACATACTGATTCTGGGTTTTTCTAGGCTGCTTCCATAAAGGCACACAGCTTTATATTGCAGTGAAAAATGGGCCTATAATAATCAAAATGTGACAGGAGAAAAAAAAAAAACACCCAGAAACAGATTAATTGACATTTAAAATAACTGTTAGTTGCAGCCGTAGTACTAAATATAGGTCATTGGTCTCCTTCATACTTGATAATTGCTGGCAGCCCTGGAAAAAGAGCATATAAAACTCTACAAATGTGCAATAATAAGCACAACAGCAGCCAGATGCTGTCAGTGGCAGATAAGCTTCAGAATAGATTTCTTCCCTGCACCATCAATGCTTAGTGTTAGTGTAAATTTTGTGGGGGGGGAGGCATTTATACGTCACCAAGCTAAACTATAGGCAACTTTTTTTGAGAAATTAGGGCGAAAAATGTACCTGGAATAATGCTTATTGCTGTAGGAGCCTCCAACAGGGTGCTACGCATTTTAAAAAGCTAGAACAACTCAATATTGGCCTGTTTTTGACTCAGAAATACTGCGTCACTGCAGCTATACTCACAGTATCCTTCTTACAACATGCAAAATGTTTCATATCAAGTCTAAAATGGCAAAGTTCAACAAATAATTGATGCCAAATGGGCCACAGTTTAAGAATATTTGCGTCTAACTACAAAAACTGGAGCTTTATGCAGAAAGTCATGAGAGGATGCTGTAAAGTCTGAGATAAAAGTTGGGAAGCATCCAAATAATCATCTGACCCTGCTCAGTCTAAACACTAAACGTCAGCCTCATGGACTTTTCGTCGCCTCTGCTTGCAGAAATATGGACACTCGATCATAATCCTCCATCACATACGGCCTCTCAGAGAGCCGTAATCAGGCGACAATAAAAGATGCCCGTTTGATATTGTCCAAATCCACTCACCAGTGGTGGTTCGCTCAAATTAGCACACTGCACGCTATCTCAGCCTCTTTTCTTATCTCGGCCCTCTGAGCCGACCGGTTGCTAACACCGAATTTCACAGATGGAGTGCTGAGAAACCGCAGCGTCTAAATCCTCTTTAAATTCACATCGTGTCACTCAAAGTCCACGGCTTCTGCTAAATATGTTTTCTTTAATGTACAGCTATCACAGTTCTTCATACACATTAAGCTGATAAGGATGGAAATATGGGGTTATTTCTGGACAAGCCGTCTTGTAATAACCTTAAATAATTTGATATTTCCTTTGATGTGAGGAGTTTAATGGAGTTTGTTTTTAATGATCTGATCAACCTTCTGAACCCAAGCAGTTGCTGTGTGTTCTTTTGCTCCTGTTACATTCATACCCACTGTGGCCTTGTTTTTCGCTGCAATATAAATTCCCTCACCTCTATGGAAACAAAACAAACATGACTAGAAGTAGAAAAAACTCAAAAATGTCTTCTGTGCAGCATGACACAGTTAAGGCGCCTAAAAAGTAGATATTATACCATTTACATTTTCACAACTTCGACACATTTTTTGTCATTTTGCTCTGCACATCAGTTGTAGAAAGATGTTTCATCATGCAGAATGGATCTTCCAACAACTTGCTCCTATGTATGCTATTTTTTATTCATAGAATATGTTTTATTTTCCTCTTGGTCTAAAACTGTCCAAAATGATTTGAAATGTGTCTGAAGTAACATAAAACTGTTCAAACTGACTCATGAACTGTCCAAAATAACTCAAAAACTGCATGAAAATTACTAATTACTAATTAATTTTGTGTGAGATGACAATCTTTGAGTCATTTTGGAAAAGTTTTAGTCCAGTTTGAATCTCTGCTCATCAGCTGTAGAAAGACGTTTCACAATGTTGAATGTACCTACCAATAGCCTGCTGTTAAAAAAAACAAATGTAAGTCCAAAATCTGGCAATTTAAAAAAAAAAAAAAAAAAAAGTTAAAAAAAAAAATTTAAATTAAAAAAAAAAAAAAAAATATATATATATATATATATATATTTTTTTTTTTTTTTTAACATTTTTTTAGACTCAGATAAATGGTCTAATATCGCACTTTTTCTAAATGCGTCTTTACCTTTTGGGGTTGAGTAGATGATCCACTTTTTGTCCCGTTTGTTTCATTCTAATGCCTTAATAAATTCTCTAATCTTTCACATTTTTAAAATATGACAGGCATATCAAACCCAGGTTCAGAAGGTTTCAGATTATGTGGCTGTGAGTGTTGTCTGCAGTCAAACACTAAATAATACACAATAAATCACCTTGTAGGACGTCATCTGTGTTTGTGTGTTTCTGCTGTATTTGACATTGTAGCTGCAGACCCTGGCAGCACAGAGTTAGAAATGATTTATTGCTGTAATTTTCTACCAACACAGAGTGGAATGACCCACATTATTGTCCCTGTGAGCTCAGGTAGAGCATTTGACTGCAGATCCAGAGGTCCCCAGTTCAAACCTGGTGGTCCCTTTGAAAGGAGCCTCATGGTGTAAATAAAAAGCTGCTTTTACAAACTGTGACACATCAGCACTCTGACTGGTCTGGTGGCTGCTTCAATAGGAATTCCATTTCTTCTTTGAACTCATCAAAGCTTCTTATTGTTCACAGAGTTTTCAGCAGCAGAAGCTCACAGAATGCAATCATTCCTCGCACCGAAGCAGCTGAGGCTCTTTCTCCTGAATCCACAAGAAATACTCCATCTATACAGGTTTTATCACACAATATAGAGTTTGTTGTTGTTTATGGGAACACAGTCAGAAAAAGAGGCGCTAACTGGAACCAGTCATTCTTTACAACAGCTTCAACCACAACTACATTAAAATAAAGACAAATAGCAGTCACTGCACTGTAATAAAAACATGTTTTAGCACAAATAGTACAAATAATAATTTCTAAAATTACAGAAAAAAGTATTTAATTATATGTTAACTGAAATTTTACAAATACGACTATGAAAAAATATTGACATTCTCCAGATATTTACTGTTTTTTATATGCAAAAAATGATAAACATTAAAGACCGAAAAATGGTAAATAATTCCTCAAACTGTTATTTAAATTTTTTTTTACTGTTTTGTTAAATGACAGATAATACCTAGTGAAATCACAAAAATATATAAATTTATCATTTTCAGGAAATTAAAAAAACATGATAAAACTGTAAATAGTATCCAGATCAAAAATCATTATTTTTGCAAAAATTTATTTTTTTTTTTGGACAGTGTATTTTACTGTATTTAAATCCACTAAAATTATGATTATTTTACTGGTATTTGCTGTTACTTGATATAAAAATGATGCAAATTAAAGATTAAAAATTATAAATAATTCTTTAAAATTTCAAGATTTCCCTGTTTTGTAAAATGACAGATTTAACTAGTAAAATCACATAGAAAAATAATTTATTATTTTCAATTTTAAAAAAGAGGCTAAAACTGTAAATAATATCCACATCAAAAATCTGTATTTTTGCAAATTTGTTCTTTCAGTCTGTAACCATAAAATTACACTATTTTTGCATTTAAACCCCTAAAATTATGATTATTTTACTTATATTTGTTGTTATTTTCACACTTGCTACAATTTTTGAATGTTACAGTATGCCCATTTGTTATAATTTGTTTTTCATAGTGCACTTCCTGCCAGATTTTCACAGTTTTTTTAACTGATTTTATTTTTACAGAGTGAATGTTCCTCCAACCACATAGAAATGTGAATATCAGAGGTTTGTTTTGGTGATCTATTGAGAGAATTTTACAGTTTTGTTGTTGATGTTAGAGAGAAGAATACTGCTACTGGACAAAAACGTGAAGAGGGCAGAAAAGTGGCATTTGCTGTCAGCATTTTTCTTTTCTGAATTTAATTGATCACTGTAAAGCCTCATACAGCAGCTTTTTGTGAACTCTCCAAAGTACCTAACCCACATTAAAAAGCAGCTCTACAGGTTTGGTTTTTGCAGTTACAACATCCACTAAGGTTCAGGACAACCTAAAACAACCTGCAAGTTCCTGAAATGTGCAAAGTAAATGTAGAAGCTGGAGAAAAAAGACTGAATAAACAGAATAAAGCAGCTAAATATGTTGTTTTGTTTGTGTGCTCACTGCTAAAACTGAACACTGGGAGTTATTATACTGCACATTACTGTTTACTACTATCATATTCTTGCATCTGCATTGTAAAGCCTCACTAAAAAATCCTCATAATGAAAATGTTCCGTGAAAAATGACCTTCTTTGCAAAAACAACTTTGTCAGGCTTTAGATCTGCAGCTCCATCTGTGCTGCTCATTATGCAAAACAGCAGCTCTGCACAGCATTAACATGATAGAAAGTAGATGTGTGTCACACATACAGATACAGTAACACATGCAGTCTGGCGTCACATTATGCTGCATAGAAACTTAAGCTTCTCATTTCTCAACAACAACAAAAAAAAAAACGCCACAGCTGAGGAGCAACAGTTTCAACTTGTAAATACTCTGAGCACATACAAGCAAGCCGTCAGAAAACGTATACACCAGCTCGTCACAACAGCGACCGCTCACAGATAGATTGAGGAGATTGGAGCCGCTTAACTCCCATAATCCTTCAGTCGGCCTGCATAAATCCAGCTAATTTGGCTCATTTTGCGGCGCATCGTCCGTGTAAACATCAAAGCGCTTTAAGTCGAGGCCTGAGTGACATGTTTGTCAGCTGGCTTCTTGTCATTATTTTCCCAACGCTCAGGCCATTTCCAGAAATCTCAATTCCACGCTGGCAGACTGACGGGTGGCTAATGATGAGCGCTAAGCCGGAGACGTCGTTAAACGAGGACTTTATGGGGAAAAAGTGCATCTTCTAAGACGACAGCGCAGTGTTTTGGACGGATCCTCGTCAACGTATGAAGGCTGGAAGTTTGCAGTAAGAAAAGTTGGAAAACTTTTCAGAATCCAACCAAAGACACAAGCTGACTTTTTTCAACTCTGCCATCGAGTTAAATCTTTCACCTTGAAGCTTCGAATCCATCACAAGTGACAACACCAGACACAGTTGAGTCAAACAGTAACTGAACCTCTTGACTCTGTCTGTGAACTTTATAAACACAGTTCTAGACCAGAGGAGAAGCTGCTACTGCAAATGGTAAAGAAAACTGTGACACTGCATTGGCAATAAATGGGCTGGAGGATCGTGATCTTGATGTTTTAACGGTAAAAAGTGAACAGTTCAGCAACCTTTAGGTTTATTCCAGCCTCCATCGCATGTGTTTGTTACCACACTGTGAAGAAAGTCAGTGATTTGACAGAATTTTTATTTTACAAATGAGGGGGCTAGAAGTAGAGTCTAACCCACAAAAAATCTGAGCTGACTTTTATATAGTTTCTGTAATATTTACTGGTCTAGATTTTAGTGGCAAAGTGGTCTAACCCACAGCACAAAAACAACATTACAGTGGCATTTCAAATGTCACACAATTCTTAAAAACACAAAACTTTGAACCCATTTTTCTCATTAATTTCATAGGTGGATGTACATTTTTCTCTTTTTACTTGAGGATGATAGTGTGTAATGTTCTACTCATGAAGTCTGGCTGTATTTGCCTTTGCCATTTGGTCAAATCATGCATTTTACAGTAGTAAAAGGGGTATAGCTCAGCAGTAGAGCATTTGACTGCATATCAAGAAGTCCCCCGTTCAACTCTGGGTACCCCTGGAGTAAAAATATAATTTATTTATGTAATATAATGTGTGCTTTCCTTTAACTTATGCTCCAGCAACAAATACCACTGGGGCTTTGTGCCGGTGTATTAGCGATGCTGCAACAAGTCGGCACAATAATGCAAATTTTAAAAGGTTATGGCTAATTTATTGAAACAAATGTTTTCTTCAGCATCGCTACATAACTGCTGTGTCGGGACATCTGTTGTTTTCTTAACCAGTCATTGATCTAGTGGCTGCCGCAGAGTCCAAATATATAAAGACCAAAGGCTTCAAAATAAGAGCAAACCACAAATTATATTTAAAAAAAATAAACTTTTGCAAAAGTTTTGAAAAGTATACCTTAGCAGCACCTGAAGAGAAAACACACAGGTCTTAATCTGAAGGATGCATCCTTAGAGGAAGCTGTTTATTAGCAGAGAAAGCTTTTTAATATATTTACTCCTTGTAAACACTGAAACTGCAACGATTAATCAGCTAGTTGTCAACTATTGAATCAGTTACAAACTGTTCTGATAATTGATTAATCACTTTTAGTCATTTTTTTTAAAAGAAAAAAAGTCCAAATTTTGTGATTGCAGCTTCATAAATTAGAATATTTCTGATTTTGCTCCTCTTTTATGACAGTAAACTGAATACATTGAGGTTGTGGACAAAAGAAGACATTTATCATCTTTGGCTTTGGAAAACAATTTTTAACATTTTTCACCATTTTCATACCAAATAACTAATTGATTTATCAAGAAAATAATCACTATTCCCAGCCCCATTAAATGCCTTCATTAAATATCTCTCGTTTAACAAACAAAATCTATGTAAAGTTACAGAACCAATTAACTACCTCATTTTAGAAAACATATTGCAGTTTTAAACTTGAATGTAACTGTTTCATCTTTTAAAGAAAATGAAAATTTGACATATTAGCTGCAGCCCTATTGTCTATAAATTATGCCTTAAAACGTTTGACTTGGATCGTGTTAAATACAGCACAATAAATTAATTCAACAATAAGTCTGGGAGGTTAAAAAGGCTGAAATGTTCCTTTAAGTTTCTTCTATCATCAGTGAATCTATAATTTCCTTTGTAGTCACAAATCATTTCACGCTTTGCTGAACAAGCCGTTAATTATAGAACGACTTTCGTGCTTTCTATGTATGAAATGAGCAGCTTCACTATAAACACACTATTCTCCAGAGAGAGCAGAGCAGAACAGGGGATTTATAGTTCTGTTTTATTCATGGACAAAAGTGAACAATTAGAAGAGGAACAAGAGGCTTCGAGGGCAGGTCAGAAGATCCTTATTAGCATGACATTATCACACAGGCTGGACTTAACATGGAGCTGAAGCAATGTATAAACACTAAAGGAAGAAAAACTCCCTCAGCTGGACTATTAGAGGGACAATATCAGTGTAAAAGGGTTGAATAGATCATTTAAACAACTCATTCTGTTTAAATGGAGTATCTATAATCACGTCTGATCATCTGGGGTAAATATTTTCCCCAAAGCGTTTATTAGTGTGCCTGAAAACCGCTGATACGTGCACCAGCAGCAGAGCAGGAGGACAATTTGTTGTGTGTCGTCTGGCTGGAAACGGAAACCTGCAGACCTTCAGAAGTCGCTCGTACACAGTTTGACACCTGAAGCTGCAAAGTTACACAACGTCCTGAGTTGTCTGCCAGCGATTCTCAATCTCAGAGTCAGGAATCAGCTCTGCTTGTTTCATTCAGGGCACAAACAGCCACTGTGCAATACATACATACATTTTCTCGAAAAAATCTGAATGTTATGAATATTGAGTTTCAGATTTAAACATGTAAATTCACAGTCAATTTTTTTTTTTTTTTTACTTTATAAGAAAAATCGGTAAAATAAACAGGAAAAATTCTATAAAATTTAAGATTTTTTTAAAAGCTTTATTAGTGCAGAATTATGGGCATATAAGATTATAAGATTAGCACAGGGGGCATCCAGACTTGAACTGGGCACCTCTTGATCTGCACTCGAATGCTCTGCCGCTGACCTATACCATCTTTTATCACAACCTACAGAGGAGCCTTTGTTCCTGCTCACAGTGCAGTGAATTATTAGATGCATGTGTGTGTTTGTTCACGGTAGACGGATGGATAAATCGATAACAGACCAAAGAAAACATACCATAAATGAATGCACACTCTAAGTCCTGTGACACACTAATGAGCAAACAACTCAGCCAACCATATCCTGCACAGTACACAAATTTAATAAGTTCTGCATTGTTTACATTGTCTTATCCGGGTTAAATATACAGGAACACAGAGGTTTCATAAAAATGCATCATATTTATCAGTTTACATTTTTGCCCAGTTTGCAAGGGAGCTCAGTTTTGTGTATCTCATGCAGGAAAAGTCTGGGAAACAGTAAACCCTTGTTGATTTTTACTTGGAGCAAATTAATTAACGGAGGCCGAATGGAGTCTGGGAGCACATGTTCATTATCGTACACAAACATGTGGCGAAGACAGTTCGGAGCCTCCTGAGTGAACAAACACATTTGGGATTTTCAAGTATTTGCAATTCAGAGGGAGGTTGCCTCCTTGACTCTGGCTGTCTGTTTGGCTTTGTGGGTAAAACTCATTGTGAAACTGGGCTGGAATGACAAACAAAACTTGCACCAAATATGCAGCTGAATGGTGGAATAGTTGACTGCAGATGTACAGATCCACTCTTCCACTCTGTCGCTATATAAACAGCATTTTCTTCATGTGGATTCGCTGCATGTCAAAGCCAACATGGCAGCAGACAATAGAGAAGCTTACAGCTCAGTGGGAAGGCTTTGGAAGAAATTTAAACCGCAGATCTTGAAGACACGTGCGCTATAGATCCTCATCTTGCTGGTTCTTCTGATCTTTGCTAACGGCTGTTTTAAATTGCTCTCCATAGGATCCACACACATGAAAGCCCTGCATCCCCACACCTTACAATGGACTTATTTTATATTGTATTGTTGCTGGTTATAGCTCAGTGAAATCCCATTTTATACTCTCGGTGTCCCCTTTTTGATATTATATATAGTGCAACCATAGCTGCGACTTCATATTTATCTTGTGATTTGTATTTATCTCCTCAAAAATACATTACTTTACCCACAAAGGCAAAGAATTGAAGCATATGATGAGGAAAAATTGGCAATTTTTAGAATCTAGAAAGCAGCAAGTGCATGACTTAATGGTAAATATCAATTGTTGTCAAGTTGGAGGTGTAAAATAAAAGCTCTTAAGATATGAAAATGTTTACTTCTGCCAGAATGAGCAGTTGCCTCAGAGTCCAGCAGGTTTATTTACTTTATAAAAATGCTTCTACTAACTCTAAAACATCTCTAAATGCTTTCTAAATGTTCTGCTGTTGGCTGCAAGAGTGAAAACAACAGCCTTCATGCACTCCCAGCATCTAAATAACTAAACACCTAGTGGATTACTGTTAATATTGATGGCAATGTCACCACAACAGGAAAATCCTTAGCTTTAGCATGTTGCTGCGGCTAATGGGGCTAACGTTAGCTTTGATGCTATGCCCACCAGTCAGAGCTCTCATTTGTAGATGGTGGAAATTTCAATTTAATCCAATAACTAACAACTGGGTGGGTTACTGTGTTTTTGTATCAACTGTTGTGCTTCAGTTCAACCTAAACTCAGACGTTGCTAGCATCTGTTGCCTTCACTCCTGCTCTCAGCGCTCACATAAACTGCATTTTAAGATGGCTGAATTCACAATAAAGCCATTCTCATTTACATATTTTTCTGTTGCTG
The DNA here is from genome assembly GCF_022539595.1 of Amphiprion ocellaris. Taxonomy (NCBI): domain Eukaryota; kingdom Metazoa; phylum Chordata; class Actinopteri; family Pomacentridae; genus Amphiprion; species Amphiprion ocellaris. The sequence goes on along the minus strand of NC_072784.1, from coordinate 12,687,759 downwards.
TTATCAGACAATAGAACGAGGAAGAAAGAGCAACTGAAATGGAGCTCATCACTTCCATACTGCTGCTTTACACAACTAAGCTGCCATTTTTACAACTGCAACTGCAAACTCACCAAACACGAGTTAAACTAAAAACAACATCTATACTCAGAAGTTCATAAAATTTCATGTAAAATAAGAAACAATCAGAAAATACGAAAGGTTGAGATGATAGAAAATCAATCACAAATGCAGAGTGTTATTCCTGAAGGAGGCGGGGCCAGCAGCTCAGCTACATTTAAAGCTACAGACTCTTAAACAGCCAGTTAAATGAATCATTGAAAGCTATAAAACAAAATAAAATGCAAGAAATGCAAACAGTTAAATAAAACATAATCTGCAGATGTGAGACTTCCATTAATTTTGTATAAAATGTCACAACATGGGATCTTAAAGCTCAACAAAACATTGCCATTTAATATCTCATCTTACAGGTGTACCTAATAAAGCGACCACTGGATGTATTCTGTATATTCATTAGCTTCCATGTAAAATAATCACAAACACAGAGAGAGTCTTCTTCCTGAAGGGAGCGAGGCCAGGAACAGCTTAGCTGCATTTAAAGCTACAGACACTGAAACTGTCTTTTTTTTTTAGAACAAACCTAAATCCAGGAGTCATATAGTCATGGTGAAAAAAATTATCTTTATGATATTTTAAGCTAACAGTAACTAAATAGAGACAATCTGGGGACATGTGAGACTTTCATTAATTTTGTTGTAAAGTGTCACAACATGGGACCTTTAAGTTAAACAAAACACTCCTATTTAACATGGGGGTACTGAATAAAAGGACCAGTGGGTGCATTCTGTATGTTCATTTGCTTCCATGTAAAATAATCATAAAAACAGAGAGTCTTCTTCCTGAAGGAGTTCTTAATACTCTGTATTAAAGCATGGCCAGCAGTAGCTCAGTAACATTTGAGGCCGCAGACACTGAAAAAGTCCATTTACAACAGGACTAAAATTGGCTGAATTAAGCGTCTTTCTGGTATGTAAGCAGAAAAATTTAAACACACATTCACGTGTCATTAATTTGCTGAAAAAGCGTAACAATATAGGACCTTTCAGATAACTAGCAGCAGCAGAAATCCATCACATGTATGTCAGCAGCACATTTCATATCATACTTTGCAATAAAATGTTTCATTTAACTCATCAGATTAGATTCACATCTGTAATTAGCGCTGAGGAGGCGGGTTAACCTGAGGTGAACGGACTTACATCATTCCAAATCATGCACGTGGAAGCACATGGCTAACACCTCCTCAAGGCTTCATCTCACCTGCAAACACTCGTTAGAGGAGGACGGAGGAGGAGTCTGCTGCTCTGAATGAAGGAAATGAACGTGTTGAATTAGCGGAAACGTGCACTACGCGATGAATTAGAGTTAAAAATGTGTCCCAGTAACCAAGTTAAAGGGCATCGGTGAAGCAAAATGTGCTCCGGAGGGGAGAGGCTGCAGTGTTTGTGCATATTTGTGTATATTTGCATGTGTGTGTGCATGTGCCAGTGTGTGAGTCAGACTGAGAGTGACTCAGAATTAGATGCTTCTTGTTGTGTCTTCAGGCATTGTGTGTGTGTGTGTGTGTGTGTGTGTGCACCTTTGCCGTTGGTGACAGGTTTGGAGGGCAGACTGTGTGTTTCTGCTTGTGTGCACCTCTGATTGTGAATGTGTGTGTGTTTGTGTGTTGCAGGCTACTGTACATGTGTGTTATTGTGATTATTCTCTGGGGAAGCGGCCGGTCTTTCATTACAGTGTGTGTTCACTCGTCTGACAGATCTGCTCCTAAAGCGACCGCTGCTGCTAAATATCACACACCTGGACGCACAGCCAACGCAGCTCCCCCTCCTCTAGCAGCCCATTAGCATGCTAATATTATCCAACAAATCACGCAGCACTTTCACCTTGATGAGTCTTCGACAGAGGGGCCACACGGCAGGATTAGGGATGACTTCGGCGCATCTTTAATACCGCAGGAGCTGAAAAGCCGGGCAGAGGGGATGACGGAAAGGAAGGCTTCTTTTAATAACGTTCCAAATGCGTTATAAATACCACAGCTGGAGCCAAAAATTACTCTCATCTATCTGTTTAGGCTGTGAAATGGGAACTGAAGGTGGATTCTGCATGCTTTCGCCTTCTGTGTGTGTGTATATGGGCAATAGTGGCATGTTGTTTGTATTTTTATAGCTAGATAGGACACAAAATGTGATGATAAAAGACCAAAAATAAGAAAGAACGAATGCTAGGATGCTGTAATATTACTAATTTATACAGTTAAGCCCAAAATGATGCATATCAATGGCAAACTGGGATTCATAGTGAATTTGTGTTTGATATTCTTATGAATGTTCATTTGTTCTTTTACAATGTCTGGCAGTAAATTACACTCTTTTTATTGCATTTAAATTAGCAAAAAACCCCATTATCTTACAGATATTTGCAATAAACATTATGCATATTAAGGACTAAAAAATGGTTCTTTTTTGCTGTTATTTTAAAGATTTTTCTGTTTTGTTAAATTACTGTTAATATCTACTAAAATCACAAAAACCTATTCATGTACATGTGTGTGAAAACTGAGGATAAACTATATTTATTTATTCATTTTACATTTTTTTAAGCATTGCATTATTTCTCTGTTTTTTGTTGTCTTTTTTTTTTTTTTTTTTTTTTTTTTTTACAAATTTTTCTGGCACTCCTGCTTGGTAATATTCATTATCATTAACTGGACACAAATCAGCCGGTGCTCCTTCATCAAGGATCAAAACTGTTAATTAAAATTCTGCAAACACACAAAAACAAGGGTGCAATTTGAAATGCTAATTTAAAATTCTCATTTAAAAAGAAGAAAACTAAAACGCAAATTCCAGCAAATCATCGCCTTGGTGCGTTTTTCGACAGCCTCCTCGCATTGGGTTAACGCTGGAGGATCTGACGTGGGCTGTATGGGCCCACTGTCCTCGCGTATGTGTCAGTAACGGGACTTAACCCACTTATGCAGCTGGATTTGCATCGAGTGAATCGAAGCGAAAGATTTAAATGGCATCAGTCTTGCTATTAAAGCAAAGCAAAACATCAGACAAACAGGGAGGAGCAGCTCTCTTTCTCCCCCCTCCTCTCCATCTCTCTCTCTCTCTCTCTCTATATATATATATATATATATATATATCTATATACAGGGGTGGGTGAGGCGAAGGGGGGTGTGTTGTCCCTTGCTTCTGCTCAGTGTGTTCAGCAGCTGCAGCTTTCAGCCTCAGTCGACACTGTAGGGGCCATTCTGCTGTCTGTAAGACTGATAGATAAAAGAGGAGAATGGTGATGAGACGTGACTGAGAGGATACCGCTGATGCTGCGATTCAACTCGAAATGCACAAAACAAAAACAAAAAATCACGCTTCCGGGTCATTAGAGTGAGTTTTGGCGGAAGGATTGCACTGCTTTTTGCTAACTCCTGACCACAGGGCGGGGAATTCTTTAATGGAATTTGCAAAGAAAACTGCAGCAAACGATGAAAAAAAAAAAATTACAAACTGGTTTACAGATGCTGACATGCACACATATGCTAGAGAGGAAAACCCTGCAAGCGAAGCAATCAATTCTCACACTCTGCAGACGCAGAAACAGCCACGCATGTGTGCAGAAAACGCACAAAGGCAGCCTCACATGGCTTAATCAGGCAAAATCAGAGAGTGCATGAATGGAGTGGCCTGTTTCAGCAAAGACAAAGCTCCTCATGCAAACCTCCCATTCACAGGCTGCGAGGCTCCGAGGGCAGAGAAATGGAGCTGGCAGCACCGGAGGTTTTATGGAAACCGAAAGGGGAGGACTCGTCAGTGTCCCCCCTCTTCGTTCCTCACCATCCCCCCACCTAACTCCCCCGTGGGCCCTGGCTACCCACCCCCACAAATCCCAACACCGCCTCACCCTTCCACTAACCTCCCTCATTCTGCTCACCATCCCCCCCGATCCGTCCTCCCAAACCCCCATAAGGACCGACTCCGGTTCTTTATACATCACAGACACTGAACACCAGTAGATGTGCCTCGCAGCTTGTTCCATGCAGGGTTGGAGGTCATGTATAGTGTACACAGCGAGATGCCAGTAGGCGTGTAGCCGCCCACGCAACCCAACAAACCTCCTGGCAACAAAAGCTGCTTTCATGTCCTTTACGGCTGCAAATAATGATTATTTGTGCTACCAATCTGAAATCTGTGAGTTATTTTCTAAATTAATCACGTATAAAATGTCATAAATAATTAAACATGGCCGCCACAATTAACTGGTTGTCTGACCAACAATCAAAATCCAACCCAAAAAATATTCAGAGTTCAAATTCAGGTGCTGTTTGTCTTCTATTAGAGTTTTGATGTGTAACTGATGATTTATCAGTGGCTAATAAATCATTTATTAACACTTAATGGGTTTGTAAATAAGCAGTTTTGGGGTTTTAGAATTCAACTAAAGTCCTGTAAGACACGTTTAGCTGACAGTTCAACCATTTAATATCCGAATTAGTTTAAGAAAACCAAATTATCAGCAACTTTAATGAATATTTACAGTAAAGTAGTGGCAGTACCGATTCAAAACGATGTCTGTGGGCCGGTAACCACCTACACAACCCAACCAAACCAAACCTCCTGACAATAAAATCTGTTTTCATATCAGTTTCCAGACTTGAGATTGATTATAAAATGTAATTTATGGCTGCAAATAGTTAGAATTTTTGTGATTAGTCTGTAGTCTGTGAGCTATTTTATTGATTAATCATGTAAAAAATGTCAGAAATGGTGAAAAATGCTACCACAATTAAGTTGTTGTTGGACCAACAATCAAAAACCCAAAAATATATCCACATAAGGCAAAAAAGCATATTTGTTTTTACATTTTAAAGGCCAGAAACAATGTGGACATTTGGAGTCTAAGCAAAATTATTCACAACTGAAAGGCTAGAAACAGTTGATGCTGTTGGAGTCTATGCAAAGATAAAATCATTTTTGGTTTATAAATTATTTATGCTGTATCTATATTAGAGTCCTTGATTACAATCTGTATTTTGTGTTTTCAAATAATGATTATTTTCCCCAACAATCTGTCAGCGATTTTGTTGATTAACCAAAAAATAGTGAAAACATGTCTGTCACAGTTCTGTAAAACTCAAAGTAACGTCTTCCAATTTGCTTTTTTAGTCTCTCCAACAGTCTGAAAACCGATTATATTCAGCATAAAACCACACAACACCAAGAAAAGCAGCACTTTTTTCACATTTTAGCAGCTTGAAATAACAGATGTTTGGAGTAAATCCTAGACAGAAAAACAAAAGACCAGCTGCCAATTCATTTTTGGTCTATCAGTTATTCAGAACTCCCAAAAACCTGAGAAATAAGGACTCCATTCTTTTATTTTTCTCTTTTATTTCAGGTTTAATTTGTAACTGTTGCTTTATAAAAAGGTTAATGAATCATTTATTAACACTTGTAACTTGTAATAAGAACAATTTTTGGGTTTCAGTGTTGTAAAAACCTTTTGTGAGCCCTGTTCGAGCTCTTTTTCTATTTAAAAACAGTTATAACTGCATTGTTTATGTAAAATGAGAACCTTATGACCTTTTGTGAATGACTCAGTGTCCCAGACTCTAATAAGCCAGTGGTTCTTGTTCTTTTTCGGCTGTGACTCCATAAAAATAAAACTACTTTGGGTCATTTTGTGTCTCAGATTGTTCAGTTGTTTATTTTTTTTACATTGCGGGGGCTTTAACTGTCACAGAAAATCGCAGAAATCTCAAGAACAAGAAGAGAAGCATAAGTTTGTGCAGCAGAAATATGTCCAGTCCCGTCGCCTCGCATTTATCTCCAGGAGATTCTGACCTCTGAGGTTAAGAAACGCTGATCTGGGTCAGAACCAGGTCAAACTAAGAGGGATATTATCTTTTCCTGTTCCATTTCAGCATGTTTTGACTGTAGGAAATATTTCTAGAAGTCAAGGAGAAAATAAAAAGGAAATATAAAAAGTTAATCATTATGTCCTCAGGTTTATCTTGTGACCACGCGGTTTGTCACTTTTAATAAGCTTCATAAACTCCTTTTTATGAGCATTTTAAAGTATTGCATTAGAAAAAGTTCGTGAAACTGCACAGCTTGAAAAAACATCCCCAATTTCACTTGGCTTGACTTGGTTTTTGACCTCCAAAAGGAGCAAATGCACAAAATATGAGACAGAAATGCCTTTTCTGGGTAAGTTCTCACATTGCAAACATTCAACACACGACTGATCTATTGTTTCTGCTTCTAGAGACTCTAAACAGCGTAGAAAATGTTTGATTTTGATGGATTAAAAACAATTCCTAAAAATTTATCTCCATTCTTCTACCGTAAAATTTCCTATAGAGACTAGAACCATTGTTCTTCCAGGCTGTAAACGTGTTTATTTCTGCTGTAAAGTTCTGAATTTTAACATGGAGGTCTACGGAGATTGACTCGGTTTTAGAGGCAGCCTCAAGTGGACATTCGAGGAACTGCAAGTTTTGCCATTTTGGCTTCATTTTTTAGATGGAGAGATTTCTGCTGGACAAACACACAGACATCCATGACTGCAAGGCTTAGAGAGTTTGATTTGGGATCAAACTTTGTCATTTTAAAGCGGAAATGTTGATCTTATGGTGGCTTACAGGTTTGAGATGCTAATTCTGCTTGGGAACATTTGTCATGTGTTGTTCCCCATATTCTTTGTGCCTACCATAAAATTTTATGAGATTGTCGTCTTTAATTCTCTCATTTTTTGATTTTTTTATTCTAACTTTTAATCTCCAATCTTTTTCATCAATTTTTAAACTGCCTAGCTCCTTTGTATACATCCTAATCTAGCTAATTATTCATTTAACTTATCATTTTTACTGTTTATTTTATTTGACTGCTCTGCCTTGTCTCCTTATGTCTTGTTTGATTGTGTCTGTATTTGCATGTTTTGACCGTCAAAGCACCTTGTGAACACTGTTCTTAAGAGTGCTATATAAATAAAGTGTTGTTATTACTACAATTTATAAACTGTCAAACTAAGAACTGCAATCTATTATTCAATTGTCTTTTACTGTTCAGTTTATGCTTCTATTAGTTTTATATGAGTGGTATTACCACCTTTAATCACCACCTTTTGGCTGCAAATCCAACTAATCACCATCTCAAATTTTCTGGGCTTTTCCTTTTCGTTTGGCTTAAAATTAAAATGGGCCAACATCTGTGTTGATGTGTTTAATTTCGTAGGTAAATTTATGACTTTAATGTCAAGAGATGCTCGTCAAAATGCAGTCAGTTGAATATTTAGAGATCAACACTTTGTGCCATTAAACAATAGCATAAAAAGTGAGCATATGGTGGAAACAGTGACTGAAATATCTTAGTTCAATTCAGCTGGTTTTGTACAGATGAATAGACATGATTCTAATGATTAGTTAAAATGACTGTGGTCACCTGAAACAGTTGTGATCAGTCAGTCATAATAACTGTGACAGGCCTAGACTCAAGTCTTGAGCAGCTGCAGTCACATTAACAGACAGGCGTGAACAAGCAACATGCTTTGATGAAGGCTTTTTCCACATTTCAGCACCAACGTCGATCCAAAAACACCACAGAGAGCACAGAAGACAGTTGCCATGCCTTTCTCTTTCACTGCGCTCAACAGTTTCACATCCGTCATGAACTGAAATATTTATAAAAACAAATACGTTCCTAATCAACACATCTTTATCATTTATTTTACTGCTTTGTGGCTGCTGTTTTTCATTTATTATCACCATGGTAACCCAAAAAATGGAGAAGAAGCTTCAAACATCTAGTCAAAGAGTTGTTTCGTAAACCAAACTCTCACTAAGTAATCTTGGTGCCTGACTTTAACCAAGCTTCTACCATGTAAAAGTGTCTAACAAAGCGTGATAGTTTCCAAGACGTAACCAGAAAGTGAGTGAAAAACACAAAAGTAAAACCGAAAATGAAAATTAATTCTACAACTGATGGTTTCTTGTCCATGATGGAACACAAACTCTGCTTTTGTGGGTAAAAATCTGGTCATGCCTTCATCTTTCTCCTCCAACCTCTTAATGCAGATTTTAGATCTTTAATTTCATCTTATTTTACTTCCAGCTGCTCTGGTTTTATTTGATCCATTGGTGTTTAAAACTTGAATGTTCTAACTAAAGTTTTTTTTTTTTGTTTTTTGTTTTAAAGTTCGATTTTATGTCATTTATGTGCGGACATCTATTATTTTCTCTCTCAGTTACATTGTAAATAAAACCTTCCTACCTCAATGTACCCTTGAGTGTAAATAGATGTTGAATAAATGCATAAAAAATTGAAAATTCACCTCAAAATATATCTAAAAATGCAGTTTAGCTTTATAGGATGGTAATGTGTTTGGTATATTGTTATTTTACTACTGGTAAAGTATGCATCATCACACATGGACATTTAGGAATTCATAAATAAACTTGGATGTTAGTTTTTTAGACAGTTTGATAAGCCAGTGTTAGTTCGGTATGTATTAATACGCATTATGCATGGCTTAATCTACGGTCAAATCTCGGGTGTGTCTGTCTTGCAAATGCACAAAAGAAGCCATAATGGACATTTAAAGTGACCTGAGCTTGAATAAGACTCACGAAGCAATAATATTCCACAGCACATGTCTGAAAGGATTTTATTTTTGCCACCAGCTCTGGCACTGCAAACCGAGGAAGGCTCCAAAAAAAAAGAGAGACAGAAAGGCTTCAGCTGAGCTCAGAAAAAGAGTCTAAAAGGAGCAGTAATTAATGTGAGTTTAGTGTTAAGTTCTCGCCGCAGACAGTCTGGCTTTAGTTTTTTTTTTTTTCTGGAACTAATCACCGTCGTCTAATGAGGCCGAAATGATGGCGTTTAATGCCAATTAGCTGTGACTTTACAACCTTCTCGTGTTTTGATGTTTGCGGGGATGGAGCAGGCAGAAACAAGCCGCTAACAGGCAGTGGGAGGCAGAAATAAACCCTCAGCAGAGCAGAAAGATTTACCGACCCCACCACGAAGGTCAGAAGAACCCCCTCGCAGCTTCTCCGCTTATTGATGAGATTGATTTCTTGCCTCTGCCGCCAGCTGAGGTGTACAGGAGCTGATTTATGACTGGGGGAGAGGCGCTTGTCGGGGGGATGTAAAAGACAAAAGCGAGGTAAAAGCGGGACGCAGATGAAGGAGGACATAAGAGCATTAGATGCTGCTGAACCCAAGCCCGGATTGAAGCTTACTGTTTGGACCAAAGCGGACCTGGAACCTGCCAGCTGCTCTCATCCCTCCCCTCCTGCATCTCAGAATTTCCGTAGTAATAGAACATAAATCACAAACAGGTCCCTTAGGATGCAATACAAAGCAACGACACTAATGAGCGACTGATTAACAGCTGTTTCCTTCCTAACACCTGACATTTTCGCTTTAAACCGGCTAATAGCTTCACTTCCTCCCCCGTAGCTGGCGTGAAATTGGCACTCAGAGCGTCCCGAGTCGTGGACATCTATTTAGGGCGCGACAGTGAGTCAATCATTTCGCGGCACGCATGACTCGCCGCGGAAATTAATTAGCATCGTGCAATGAAATGTGGCCGTGGGGCACCGGGCGGTTTCAAGTCAAGACATTGCAGAGGAGCGACCGTCAACTTCGGGATCCTCCGGTTCGCTTCGACTCACGCGGCGGGGATGCAGGAAGAAGAGCGCACGGAGGCCAAATGCCACCGCCAGCCGCTGTTTGGATCTGTTTACCCCAGATAAGTCGAGACATCCTCGCCGTCGCGGTGACTGAACGCTGGGAGGAGGGTTTGGATGAGTCTGGAGGAGGAAGAGGAGGAAGAGGAGGAAGGATGCCCGAGTGTTCGGGGCTCCTGCTGGCATCAGTGAGCGCGCACGTCGACGCATGCACGGATAAACACTTAATATTCTGATCACAGTTCTATTTGGCTTGAGCTGACGGCAGGAACTCGCTGTTAACACACATTAACTCTGATTTCTTTGCGCACCTGTGGTGCCTGATAGACAAGGATCCGTTAATCCTCATATGTTACTTCTGCAACTCTTAAATTTAATTCAAAGGCCCTGTTCCCACCACTTAATTAAATGCATGACTGCAAATGAAAGATTCTCACTTACTGATTTAAAGCTGCAAATGTTATTCTGATGGATTGCATCGACATAACAGTCCTGGTAGTTGCATCAACTAAATATTTGGTGTAATTTCAAGTCAAATTTCTGGGTTAGATGACTGAAAACTAGATTCAGGTTGAGGCAACTTAACCCTCGTGTCGTCCTGCAGGTCAAAATTGACCCGTTTTAAAGTTTGAAAATGTGGAAAATATTTATATTTTCACAGTGAAACTTCTAATGTCCACATTTTCAGCATTTTTGGGAAATCTTTAAACATTTTTTGGTGGGAAAAAAAGAAATGTTAAAAATGTTTCTTAAGAACATTCACAAAAAAATTTTATGTGAATGTTCTTAAGAGAATATTAGAAGTTTTACTGATATATATGTCATCCTTTAGATATTTTAGGATTTTTACTCATCTTTTTGAAAATATTTACTAGAATTTTCTTGCCAAATTTGGGGGATTTTTTTAAATAAAACTTTTAAGGGAAACTTTTAAGGAATTATTGGAATTTTCTTCCTGAAGGTTTTGCAAATTTTCAGAAATTTGGGGAATTTTTTTGCTCATTTTTTTTTTTTTTCAGACAAGGAAACAATATTTTTTGGTGCCCGTAAATCAAGACAAAAGGAGGGTTAATGATATTGGTTTGATAAATGTTTTCAATAAACCTTCCAAATTGCAAATATAAGTTTGATTGGTTGTGTTGACATGGAAACATCAGGGATTGCACCAACCTAATATTGTGTGTATTTGAAACTCAAATTTCTGCAGTAGCTGATTTAAAACTAAATTTATGTTGAGGTAACTTAATGAAAATGGCTTAATGATTTGATTTTCCTGCATCTTGAGGTCAGAATTTCAAGTTCCCTCCACTATCTACTCAACACTGGAGCAACTTCATTTTCAAAAAAATTTGCCAACTTCAGAAATACTTTTTGTAATTATGGAAATTCAGTAGGTACCATACAAAAATTGATTTTAAATGACACAGAAAAACTACTCGACTACTTTATGAGTAGCTACTTAAAGACTTGATGCTTTAAGTTTATGCTGCCAGTCATTAAGTGATTAAAAATTCCTTTGAAGGAAGAGGAAAAGCTAATTTTCCAAATTCAGTGAAGTAAATCTGCACAATATTGTTAAAAACTTTCTGCAATTTGAGAAAATGCACGCATCTTCAATAAATGACTAGAGTAACTCCATTTGGAAAGAATTACTAATTCTAAAGGGGTTGAAGTGATTTTGTTTTGCATCAAAAATCTGAAAAAAGAATTTCAAAATATGCATTTTGCATATGGTGTAAGGTTTAATAAAGGCATCCAAAATGTATATGTTTTTGCGTTAAAATGACACATCTGGCTTTGCACTTGCAGGTTCGAGCTGCAGTTAAAAAATGTTTTCATTTTCGAGTAATTCATCTCTAAAACATCAGAAAACAGAAATGTACAGTACAAATTCCCAGATCCCAAGTTAGCATCTTCTAACTTGTCGTTCTGTCTGTTTGAACCCAAATATTAAATGTTTTATAATAGAAGGAACCCAGAAATGTTGCAAATGCTTACATTAGACTTTTGTGCTGAAAAAATGACTTTAAAATGCCAAGAATCAAGTCTTTTTATTGAAATAGAATAGAAGAACTATCTTGATAAAAGCCTTTATTGGAATGCCATTTATAGTGCTCAAAGGAAGCGTTTTTAAAGGTTCTTGAGGCAAACCTTTGGGGTCCTTTAAAGAACCATTTCAAGAAGTTAACCTCTTGCTTAAAGATTTTAAAGCATCACTGTGAAGATGTATTTTGGTTCCATTTAGCTCCTTTATTTGTCTCAGTGTTTTCTGTTTGTTGCCCTTAGGAGATAATTCACTCTGAGCTTTGAGCTGTTCAGGGTTAAACGTCTCGCTCAAGGATCCTTCCGGTTGTTGGACCCAAAACATACCAATGTGTTCCCGGACAGCGACCCTGACCCTGTTTCTTCTGACAAACCCACAGAGGACATCATTCATGTTTATATGTGGCCATGGCTGGGACATGACCGGCCGAGGACAAGGATCTCCCATCCTGTTATACTCGAATATAATACAGCCTTGTTCACGTGACAGACGCCATTGCTGCATGAGCCCAGAGGAGCCGAGGAAGATCTCCGACTGCGACGGGGCCAAGGTTTATCAGGCGACAACACCCAGAGACAGAGTTGAAGCAGAGTTCAGTCAGAATTCATTAAAATGCTTCACAGAGAGTCACAGCACAGTGACAGTCAGCCGCCATAAAGAGCAGATTAATAGGTGAGAGTCAAGAGGTAAATGAGTGACGGTGGGTGGAATTCATTTTAGTCACGCTGCCAGTCCAAGTTTTGTGGATGAAGGTTTCGTCTGAACATGGAAGGAACATTAAAGAGGGAAATTTTAGCATTAGACACTTCATTCTAGAGCATTTTTACACACTTTTCTGCATTTTTCCGCATCGCTTTATGGCAAACATGTCTGTTTAAGTAAAGAACAGGCAAAATTCAAGCAACAGATGAATCCTGTACATCAATTTTTCATTAAATATCATTCCTGCTGAGTCAGCACACATACTCTCCTAAAATTTTGTAGTTTAGATGTGCCTTAGCAAAATTTCTGCTCATGTTTAAACCTTTCTAAACATTCAAAGCATGTTCAGGATAATTTTTAAATTGCGTAATCTGACTTGGAACAAGAATGCAGCACATTTTGTACCATAAAAAGTTAAAAACATTGATCAAAAAAGCCTTTAAAAAGTTCTAGAAAACAAAAATGCTATGCTGCAAAGTTTAAATCTACACACAAGCTATGTCAGTACATTAAAAGTTATTCTTTTTTGAGACTTTTTAAGAAAAAAGTGCAAATATCTGACCTCGTCTTACTATTTATATAGGAATGAAAACAAAAGAGTAGCCTTTGCCGAATGCATTGTTGCATGTATGATTAATGTTACAGCATTTTTAAAAATTAAAGTTGTTTCTCTCATGTTTGTACTATTTTACTGGAGGATAGCAAATATTCTAAATGTTTTGGGGACACGTCATGCATTTAAATTGTAAAAAAGTTCGAAAACAATGAAAATTGTCTGTAAAATAGTGATATTTTTGGCAGATTTAAATACAGTAAAGTGTAATTTTATGGTCACATATCCCTTCTGATATCTACCCCTATAGATCCACATTAAAATATCTCTACAACCCACTGGATCTCATGCTATAAAAATCCCCTGCAGACATTTATTCCCCCCTCAGGATGAATTTTAATAACTTTGATGATCACTTTACATCTCACACCATCATCCAGTTAAAATTTTAATTTGTATAATACTTTGGTTTATTACTACAAATGCGCAAACTAACGACAATCCCATCAGGGGCACTTTGTGTTTAGTGTTAATTAGCAGTTGTTAGCATTCTAATGCGCTAATCTAGCAAATGGTTGCCATTAAGCTGCAAAACATCAGCACAGAGTACAGCGTCCTGCAATTCTAAAAATTAGATTTTCAGTTGGCTGAACCACTGATATCAAGAAGACTGACATTTTGTGAGGACAAAATGTGCGTCTGGGGACAGTTTTGAAGTTTCTTGACAATTTCATATGGTTTAGACTGGCAATTAAAAATAAATCTGATTTTAGAGCAAAAGCTAATTCCAACAACTTAATATCAAATGTCTGCATTATTTGGTTGGAAACTAAATTCAAATTGAGTTAACTTTATTACATTGGTGTCAGAACCTAATTTTTCTTAACCTCAAGTTGACTATTTTAAAGTTTTCTTTTCTTCAAACATGTCTTGACAATCTCATATGGTTCAGCCTGATAATTAAAAATAAATCTGATTTTAGAGCTAAAGTTAACTCCAACAACTTAATATAGCCTATTGATTAAATTCAAATTCAAAAGAAGTTGTCATGACTTTTGCTTTGTTTGTTTTTTAAAGCCCAAATTTTTATTTATTTATTTATTTTTGTCGTAATAAACCAAAGTATGATATAAATTGAAATTTGAACCGAATGATGGTGTGAGACGTGAAGTGATGGTCAAAGTTATTAATATTCATCCTTAAGGGGGGAATAAATGTCTGCAGGTGATGTTTATAGCATTAGATCCAGTAGGTTGTAGAGATATTTCAGTGTAGATTTATAGGTATCAGGAAGGATGTGACCATAAAATTACACTTTACTTTATTTAAATCTGCTAAAAAATATCATTATTTTCACAGTTTTTACAGTCAAAGTGCATGACGTGTTTAGAATATTTGTTATCCCCCAGTAAACTAATACAAACATGAGAGAAACAAATGATTTAATTTTTTAAAATGCTGTAACATTACTTGCTGATGCAATAATGCAAGCGACAGAGGCTAGTCTTTTGTCTTCATCATTGTGAAGAGGAAGAGGAAGTCCAATTTATGGGACATTTTTTCATCAAAAAACTTTTAAAGAAAAATATTTCTGTCATTTCTGTCTCAATGGTATCTTCCAGGATAACAGAACTCTCCACCACCATCATCTAAACACCAAATGAGGGAAAATCTTTCAGGCTAATGATGCTCCATCCTTCCAGTGGAGTTCCAAAGACTACCAAGCAGCACTGAACCTTATTAAGACTTTACTTATTTTATGTTGCTCTTTCCGTAAATTTGTCACCCGTCAGTGAATGTGTCGTTATCTCTTTAAGAAGAGACGTGAAGTTGTAATGATTTGATACGTGGCCATAAAAACTTGCATAAAGTTTTAAAGTGCTGTGTGACGGGTTCACATTCAGAAACTAGTCTTCTATGCTTCCTTTTCTTTCATTTTTCCTCTCAGGAGCTTCTGTTTGCAGTAGCTGCTGGTTTTGTCTGCAGTCGGTTTAATGAGGAATCCTCTCAGAAGAAGAAGCTCTCCTGCCGACTGACTGTTTTCTGCTGCTCTGTTATTGGCTTATTTTTGAGGATTGGTCTGTGAGAATTTAGTCTTTGTTTGTTTGCTTAGTTGGTGGACTTTTTATTGCTATGGTATGGTGTGAGGCCCTGGATCCTGTGGACCATAGAAAGTCCATCCTTTGTTCTTCAAATCTCCAAATTCTCCCTAATTTTTAAAATTTTTTTTGCATTATCCGAAAATAAAACCATTGTCTCAGCAGTTGCCATGAGTTCTGTTGGTGTCTCCACAAAATTACTATCCTATACAACTAAACTGCATTCTCAAATATGTTCTGAGGGAAACGCATCTTTGTTTGTTTATTATAACATATCACAAATACATTTCCAATTAAAGGACCTTTCCAATTGTTTTTTGTTTTTTTACTTTCTTGTTGCTCCTTTTCAGTCAACCGATCACACATTAGATGGTGTGAGACTTGGAGAAAAAGCTTCAGACATGTTGGAAGAAGGTTGTATTTTAGCTCAAACTATGATATTTTCTAAAACTTAACCACTCGGTGCCTGAAGTTTACCAAAAGATGAGTAAAACCTGAAAGTAAACGATGACAGAGAATGAAACTTAATTCTCAGACGGCCTCTGAATGCGGACTAAAGATAATTTTACAGTCAAGCGTTGCAAAAGAAACTCATTTGTATGTGTTACAATACATTTTTATTTATTTGTGGTTAACATTGCTGACTTCCTTTTTTTTGGATAATGTTATTTTAACATTATGTCCTAACAATACAGGAAAAATCTGCAAAAAAAATGTAAAATGTTCAAAAAAACTGTTAAAAACTACATTTTTTTAATGTGTAGTAAAAAGACAAAGAAAACATAAGAAATACACTTAAGTACTATTGATATTGTGCAGATTCTTCTATAGAAAAAATAGAAATTGCACAGAAAATGTGCTTCTAAATGTGCAAAATATTAATAGTGCACAGGTTTGAATGAATAAATGCCCTGAAAAATTAGAAATGTCTGCACCTCAATTAACCCCGAGATATTCTGCTGTTCTCATTCTTTTTTTTTTTTTTTAAATTCTTTTTAAAATGAGAGCCACACTGAGGTGCTTGTTGTTTACTGCTGGTGGCTGAAGGGTCTTTACTGTGAGCCGCCTATGATTGAGAGTCATGGATTGGACTGTTGCTTCGGAGATCAAAACCTGCCAGAGACGAGCAGAAAATGAAACACAAAAAAAAAAAAAGAAAAACAGAGTCAACAGAAAGCTGCCAACGTTAAGAAACCGACTCCCGGGTCGCAGCCAAACTCAGCAGATGGTGAGTGAATGTAAACGGAAGCGAGCCATCAAAATTTCCTACAAAACACTCGAAGGATGCCGAAGAAGGGGAGGAAAAGAAGATGAGTGAAAGGATGTAAGAGGGAAAGAAGAGGAAGAGGAGGAAGCTCAGAACAAAAAGAGCCCCCACTGCTGCAATATGTTCCTGCCTGCGGTTACACTTGTTCCAATACAACTTTAATCACGCAATCGTGTCAACTGACAGGTCTGGGTGTGGAAAAAATGGAGTTTTTAGACCAAGAAACGAAGGAAACCAGTTTGCCATCAACATGAACAAGGAAGAAGAGATTTAAACAGCAACAGGAGGAGCCGTTTTCAGACTTCTATCAATCTACAAAAAGGACTCTTAATAGAGAGTAAACCACATTATCAAAGCTGAGGCCACAGACTCTATAAATCCAGAGTTGCTGGCAGCAGATCCTGAGGCAGTCGGTGTATACAGCCACCTAATGAAGCCTCCTACATCACATTAAAGACCACACAGAGCTGCGTTTACCTCAGGATGCGAAGCCTCGTCTTGTTTAGAGCTATGTAAGGCCTCTGTTATAATCACACATTAAACAAACACACTGAAGATGGAAAAAAAACACATCAGTGATTTATAATCCTTAAGATTTTCATTACTATTTATGGTTGGCAGCAGTCACTTATTGTATTAGCGTTCATTTATATAGATTATCTCTCTTTACAATCGTTTCTATAAGCAGCAGTGTTGCTGGATTCGGCCTGCAGCTGCCAGTTGCTATGAGCTGATGCTTGTTCTGGTGCTAATGGAGCATCTTATTGATTCTGCTGAGTGGATTTAGTTCTGGAGAAGCAACAGGAGAAGAAAAACCAACATTTCTCACTTGTTTCCAAACTAGTAATAGAATAAGAACAAAAAGCCTCATTGAACTGCACGTGCCTTAAATTTTCTCTTTATATAGCGCATTTTTGACCGGCCAAATAAAAGGAGGCTAATCACTAAGGCCATTGAACAACAAAACAGAGAAGCAAAAGTGAAGAGATAGAGTTAAACATGATATACAAAATATATCAATGAAACCAAGGACCAGTGGATACAAATTAAACAATAAAAGTACCAAATATGGCATACAAAATGAAAGAAAAAGCAGAATTAAAGAAAATAGAGGGTAAAACCATGAAAACATGAGCAATAATCATCACAATAATGAATAAATAAGTAAATAAATAAGTTTTAAAAAGGGTAAAAGAGAATAAATGGACAAAATAAGATTGGGTTTCAAGAAGCAATTCAAAAAGAAGACATTTTTTCTGCCTATTTGGCAATAAAACTGATTCTGATAAATGTGGCACATTTGGTAAAAATTTGCTTTAAAAAACATTCAACTTTGATTGGCTGCACTGAAATCAGACACTAGTTGCTCTTGTATTGAATTCTGTTAGCTTTAAACCATGCAAGCTGTTATTACGGTAACGGAGGATGTGCCAGACCTGACATCTGCAGGATTACAACTTTGAAACAATCTGAATGAGCACTGAAGGGACAAAATACAGGTTTGCTGAGCTTAGGGGAAAATTGTATTCAAGCTGAGGGTTGACAGGAAGGTGGGACGAAGCTGAAGGGTCTCCACTTCCTGAGATTAAAATCCAGAAACAATTGAACACCGATGCTACCGCTGTTCTTCTCCCCTCTGGTCTGCACATGCAATCACTAAGTCATTACCATCCTGCCAACAAACCGGATCCTCATCTGAGCAAATCTTTATGTAAACGGTCTGTCTTTAGGCTTCCGAAGAGGAAAAAGATTGAGTTCCCTCGACTCCTCCGCTGCCGTGCAGCCGAGGCCCAGACCAATAATAAACAGAAGAGAAAACAGAAACAGCATGGAGCTATTTAGAGTCAGGCCTTGAGCTCTTCTGTCAAGTGAATCACTTTTTCCTCCAATTTTTTTTTTTTTTTTGTTTTAAACATAGAGTCTTAGAATGTTGGGCCGCCAGGCTATCATCAAGGCTATACACTAGCAGCACGAGAGCATCTGCGCTCGCCGCCGGCCTTTTTCCTTCCCATCACACCATGGTGGGCTTCGGCTCCGATGATCCCGAGGCCTTGTGGTCATGGAAACCCACTCATGTATGAATGTTACTGTGTTTAAACATGACTCCGGGAGGAGAGGCGGCAGCAGAGGACAGGACTGTCCTGGGAGACGCATCATCACGTGTCGGTGATGTAACGGCGCACAAAGAAGCACCAACTGGTTGGTGTTTTGGTGGCCGAATGTTGTGGTGACGAGAAGAAGCCGACAGGTCGTGTTTGGGGGTTTTCCTCGGCCTACTGGGGATAACGTGTTGTTACACTTGGGGATTGAAATGGGAATAAATCGTGCAAATTAATCACAATCACAGCCTGCAATGGAACTGGAAGACATGCATGATTAGTTCAAGGACTGTCAAAACACTGAAAAATTAGTGATTTTTTCAGTTTTTACAGTTTCTGCGTCTAATAAATGGTCTAATTTTGTAGATTTATGAGACATAACCTTCTAATCAAAACTGCTTGCTGGTTTTGGGGTCCAAATGGTCAATATGCAACTCACTCAAGCCATATAAATTCAGACACATGCTCCTTTTAGCAAAGTTAAACATGCCTTTGTAGAGCATGCGGCTACATATATACTTATTTTATCCAACCATCAATGTTAAGAGAATCTCATCTGCTATTCTGCTACAGTCACACTATATGTTGTTTGCACGCTACATTACGCCTTGAATTTTATTTTGCCTGCCTATGTCACACTATGGTGCTTTGCATGCAGCTACAAACTTTCACAGTTATAACGTCACTAAATATCCTTGAGGAAAGTTTATTTGGACTAAAACTTCTCAAAGTTAAAATGACTGAACATCCAAGGACAGTTGCTACTGAGACACAGTCTGTAAAACACCACCAGACACTGAAATATGTCACCACATAGTATCTTTTTAGACAGAAAACACCTGAATTAACATGAATATATCCACAGATATCATAAGTTTCCTGAATGCAGAATTTCTGAGTCTCCAGAGCAGCAGTGGTTAAAGCGAGTCTCCTTATAGGAGTCTGTATAAACAGAGTGTGACCTCGAGCATCTTAGCGTCTGGAGGAACACGTTGTATATGGAACAGCGGCTAAAAATAACCCTTTGTTAGCTCGTTGCTTTCTAGCTTTTTATCAGTGGAACTGCTTGTAGTTGCTCAGCTGAATGAAATTAATTCCTGAAGTGTCTCCATTCTGGTTTCTGAACATTCAAGGAAACTAAACGGAAGCTACAAGAGTTCAAACTGGAGGTTAACGTGAATATCTATCAGCAGAAACACGGAAATCATTTGCAATGTAGCTTTTATCAATAGTTTGAGCAATCAGTTTCAGTATCACGAGCAACATTTCATTTTCATCTGCAATATTATTATTTCATGTGCAGTATTTCATATGTCAATGTATGTCACTACAGTGGTCCCTCATCTATCGCTGGGGTTACGTTCCAGACCGCCTGCGAAGTAGCGGCCATATTTATTTTTTCATTTATGCATTATATTTTGATTAAATATTCTTTTAATATGTTTTAATTATTATTTTTTAGGCTAGAAAATGGCTATTTTACCTCTAAAATAATTAAAATAATGTAGCGATCGCAGAGCCGGTAGCTACGACTGAACTGTTGTGCTGCAATGCACCATGGGAGTTCGGGTTGTTTGGGGTTTGAATGTCATTATTGCGGTTTATGTCTGTGTTACAGTGTTATTAGTGTTTGTGTTTTATTGTGTTTTTGTGGTTTAGTCAGCCTAGTTAGTTTAAGTGTTACCTTGTCAGGACCTTGAGTGTGAAATGTTGTATGTTATTACATGATGTGACATTACTACCTTACAATCATTGCCAGTATTGCTTCTTATTTTTCTTTTAGAGTCTTATTATAGCTTAAGTTTTGTTATTTTCAGTAATCTAATTATATCTTATTGCTTTTCTACAAGGCACTGCATTTCTTCTGTAATGTAATTTGGTTTTCCGCTCTGATTTCTTGTCTCATAAACATGACTGAAGGTGGAGCCACCTGCTGATGAACGTCCTGACAGCTCAGTAAAGCCTCAAACCTCAGTGCATTCATCAGAGCCTCATAATTAGCTGTGGGACCCGGTGATGGAGGCTGCGACCTTTGGGGGGTGACGGAGGGTGAAGGAGCAGCAGCTGACACAGCACTGACGAAATGGGCCTAATGTGTTCATTTGGTTATTGTTGTGATGAATCATTACTGCATGCAGAGTCCAAAAACGGCTCCCTCCCCCGGATTACATCCCAGACTTCACGCAACCCTATTTTGGGCTGCAGCTTCCCTCATATTGCTGCGGAGGCGGTGGCGGGGTGGCGGCGGTCCATGAACCCGGCCGCTGTGACGGAGAGCGAGGGGGACAAGGCCCGGCCGGCTGGGCCAATCAGGCGTGAGGGTTCACGGTCGGCTCGGCGGACGCCTTCCGCCATGTGCAGCACCGAGCACAGATCCCTCCTGGACTCTAACAGGCTCTCAGCAGAGGCTCGGCGCTGCGTCTGCTCAGATAATGAAGGTGACTCTGTGGGTTTCATGGAAATACGCGCTTCCTCCACCACTGCTCCTGAGCTGATAATGTGTCACATGGAGCAACTACAGGCTGCTGCTGCTGCTGCTGCTGGAGCTTTGCATCATTTGAAACTTCTGCACTCTAAAAAATTTAACAACTGTCTGAGTTTTTTTTTTTTTTTTTTAAATTAAAGCAAATAACTAGTGAAATTTTAAAAATATGAAACAGTGAAACAAATTCTCATTAGATTTTAGATTTTCCACGACTTGTTAAATTACAGATAGAATTTAGTAAAAATTCCAGAGGGAAGTATTAATGTACAAGTTGAATGGAAAAACAAATGGAAAAAGTTGTCAATGTCCACATCAATAATGTGTACTTTTACAAATGGGGATTTGTTCTTTTACAAATTTTAACTGTAAAAAAATCCACTTTTTAAATCGTATTTAAATTGGCTAAAAGAACAACAACATTTTACAGATACTTGCTGTTATTTTCACTGTTTTATTTATTTATTTATTTACTGCACTGTTTTTGACATACTTTTCTGATACTCTTGCTGCCAAATTTTCAACCCTATTTTACAGTTTTGCTTATTTATTTTCTTTTACAGTCTGTGAAATTTTATCCCCCCAACAATTTTAAAAAGTGGCAATAAATATCAATAATGTCCACAACAAAAATCTATATTATTTACAAATGGGAATTTACTCTTCTACAAAGTTTGACCATAAAAATTGTAGTTATTATAATATGTATATATATATATATATATATATATATATATATATATATATATATATATATATATATATATATATATATATATATATATATAAAAAGATTCTGCAAAGAATCTGGCAGCAAAGGTGCCAGAAAAAAAATACATTAACATAACAAGAAAAGCACTCAGAGAGCTCAGTTTTCGCGTGGATAAGACCCAATAAATCTCTAACGGTGGATTTGTAGTAGGATCGCAATCATGTGTTTAACAAACCTGTGGATCTAGACAATGAGCCACATTACTGAAAAAGTCTAATTACTTGGTCCTTGTGTCATTTCTGACCTTCCCTGAAAATTTCATCCAAATTGATTTGGAAAACTCCAGCAAAAAAAAAAAAAAAAAAAAAATGACAGTTTTACTTCCACCTAATTAAATCTGGACACTAGGAGACACTAAGAAAGCATTCTTTCATCGTGGTGTAGGGTTTATTACAGATAAACCACGCTTTGTCTGAAGCTGAGAACCTGAGCAACAGGTGAGTCACATGACCTGAGTCAGCTGAGCAGCAGCAGCCCAGATGTTACCTCATCACTAATGTGACGGTGAATGGAGGCGTCGCTGTCACGTTGTGGCTCCGCCCCCCCACGCTGACCCGAGGAGGGATGTGGCGTCAGACCTGTCACCCCGAATCACCGGCCGGCCTCCATATGTAAATGTGTCAGCGGGCGCAGATTCACGAGTCTGACATATCGGTGGGAATATGCATGTACAGCGTAAACATCTCTGCGTGCGTGGACGTCGGAGTCCATCGTGGACGCGGCGGTGACATTCCCACCGGGAAGGAGCCTCACGACGCCTCTCATTTGTCCGACTGATCTCCTCACGAGGGCAGGTTGGGTGAAAGAGACATCAGATTTCATCCACACTCGGTGGGGTTTCTCTGTCCGCCTCCATCTGGATCTGTTGCTGCTCATGTTTCCCTGCTGCAGCTTCTGCAGGACGATTTACTGCTAAATAAAGATCTCTGTACTGTGGGATGGATTGTATTATGGTTGGTCAGAAAAAATAAGAATATTTACAGACATTGTTTGGGACTTTGGGGACCAAAGGAGTGAATGTGTCATTTATTTATATTACTTAAAAATATTAAATTTTATGGTAAATACATTTTAATCTGATTTTATTGAACATGAAATTTTAAAATTATTTATAATATTATAAAATTAACCCTTTTTGTTTTATATATTTCTTCTTTTACTTTTTTTTACATTTCTTACATATTTTTGAAATACACACATTATTTTAATTACAAAAAATGGCCTAACAATGTGCAACTGTGAATAACAATAAAATTTACTTATTTAAAATACAAAAATCTAATATATTTACCACATAAAATCATTTAAAATTTATCATATTTTTACAATTGGTTACTTTTTGTTTAAGGATACATTAATTATTACATTGTAAATTAAGCAGAAATAAAAACATAAATAATTCAAGTTTAAAAATTAATTGCAATGACTGAAAACAAAAAAAGAATTATTGGTTCAATAATTTTACATAGATTTGTTTGTTTAACTGAAAGATAACTTGTAAAGACACTTGTGTACATTTGTTTTTATGACAAAAATGTTGAATTGATGTGTTTTCATCAGTGTCTATGAGCTGTAATTTAATGAGATGGTTATTTTTTGTTGAAATATTGTATTTTTTGACACCTAAATATTGCTTTTTTTTATTTTCAAATACTACTTTCATGGAATTTTTTTTTTTTAAATGTACACAGATTTTCGGCTATTTGATTGTAGAGAACAGTCTGTAAAATGACAGACTTTTACTCAAAAATTATTTTGTCATAAAAACAAACATAAAATATGCAAAAATATATAAAAAATACTGTCATTTATATGGTATCCTTTTCTGCTTTCTTAAGTTACATAAAAAAATTTCCGTAAAATTACAAAAAATATCTGTAATTAAATATGTAGCTTTTTATATGAAGGTATAGGCACTATATATATATATATATATATATATATATATATATATATATATATATATATATATATATATATATATAAAAATAATTTTGCAGAAATTTTCTTTCATTTTATAGATTTTAATCCATATATTTGCAATTATTTTCATTTCAGTAAATTTCTATTTTTTTAGTATTCTTTAAAATATCAGAAAATAGTAAAAAAAAGTCTTGTTTTGTCTAAATAAAACTCTCAAAGTTCAAACTGTATAAATAAATAACATAAAACATGAAAAAGCAGCAAATTCTAGAGAAGTTGGAACCTCAGATTATGTTGAAATGATTCATCGCTTATCAGAACTGTTACCAATCAACCTCCTTCTCATAATTTATCAATAAACCAATCATCTCTGTGCTCTTATGGATGCACCTTGAGTTACATTCACATGCATGTAGTTTAGTATTTAGATCTACAGCTTCACTGCACTTAACTTTGCTCCGTGAACACGTGTGTTGCAGAGAAACCACACGGATGAAACGTTCAGGATCCCCTCTGTCAGGCGGAATCAGACGCTTCCCCTCCCGTTTCCACAGACTTGCAGATCTGCCGTGGCGTCCCGGCGACACGTGAACCGACTGCAGGGCTCGCTTTCCTGACGAGTCACCCTGAGTCACCGGCGGCTCCACTCGGCCCTCCGGATATCTGAGGTCTCCCCAAAATATCACGACACTACACTCACAAAACAGCAAGGTCAAAATCTCTATCACTTCAGCTCACGATCCCCCAATTTAACCACTATTTATAGACAAATCCAACCAACACGTCCCTGCTTCTTTTTGTGTCAGTGTTAGGGAACAATCTTAGAGAAGAAAACCACCATTTACTCATTCCAGAAACAACACATCATCCAAATTCATCTCTCTGACTGCAACCAGAAGTTCTCGCTTTAACCTTTGTGTCGTCCTGGGGGTCAAAACTGACCCGTTTTAAAGTTTGAAAATGTGGGAAAAAATATTTTTACATTAAAACTTATGATGTCCACATTTTTGGGAAATGTTTGAACATTTTTGGGTTGAAAAAAGAAATGTTAAAATGTTTCTTAAGAACATTCACCAAAAAAATCAACCAAAATCCAGCGAATTTCGCTGGATTTTGGTTGATTTTTATGTGAATGTTCTTAAAGAAAATATTAGAAGTTTTACTGATATATATGTAATCATTTTAGATATTTTGAGGATTTTTTGGAAGATTTTTAATAATTTTTCTGAAAATATTTACAAGAATTTTCTTGCCAAATTTGGGGTTATTTTTTAAAATAAAACTTTAAAGGGAAACTTTTAAGTAATTATTGTTTTTTTTTTCCTCCTGAAGGTTTTGCAAATTTTCAGAAATTTGTGAGATTTTTTTTGCTGAATTTTTTGATTTTTTTTTTTTTTTTTTTCAGACAAGGAAACAATATTTTTTGGTGCCCGTAGATTAAGACAACAGGAGGGTTCCAACGAAGCATCAAATGCAACACTCTGGCTGCAAAAGTGGCGACAAAACGCACACCCTATGCGTCCGGTGACCTCTAACTGTTCTGTAATTTCACAGCGAGCAGAGGAAGGTGCTCTGCTCTCGATTTACAGGAACTGGCAAGCAGAAAACGCAGCACAGTGTCATGAGGAGGGAATCCAGACTCGCTGGCATGCGTAAAGACGCACTTGTCCCTCGGCGTCGCTGCGCTCCGAGGATTAAGCCTGGCAGCGCGCTCACGTCTGCTAAACAAGATATAGACATAATACCTTCCACTGCGAAGGATCTCCCATCATCTCCACACACTTCTGAAGCATCCCAACGTGTCGATGCTGCACAAAAACACCTGCTTTCAACGATGCAAAGGGTGGGTGTGCTGTTTTTGTTTTTAACATATAAGTGGCCAAAAGCGTAAAAATGTTTACCTCTTACTGTTACTGGCTCCACATGACACATTCTGATGGCAAGAAGTGGGAAAAACAGGAAGCGAGTGACTCCATTTATTCAGCCTGCAAAGCATGTAATCGGCTGAAAACACATCCCGCAGACTTTTCACTCCAGCATCATCATAATTGTAAATGGCTGATTTAATTGCGAGTGATTAACATGGAAACACTCAGACACAGCAGCAAGGCGGACAAACATCTGATACACATCACGTTCCAGCGATGTTTGCACATTAAAAGCTGGTGAATTGTGCGTTTTCAAGGGAGAAACATTACAGGTTGCGATCATTAGTGCAGTTTTGTGTCAATATCCGCCACACACACACACACACACACACACACACACACACACACACACACACACACACACAGAGAGAGAGAGAGAAACACACACTGTGATCTTCAAAAGTCTTTGAAACTGTAATGCATCCTCTAATTTAATCTCTACCACTGACTGTAACCCCCACAGGAGCATTATTCGAGCTTTTAACTGTAAATTGGAAGCAGAGGAGGCTAATAAATTCCACAATATATGGCAATATTGATTTTCCATGTATAATAAGTCGTTATGAATTCAATAGTGGGAGTATCTTAAAGGTCTGTGTTGAGCTGTGCATGAAGGAGACACGGAATTAATTGTTTAAAGTACATTGCTAAAAAGAAAATCTGTAAGATAATGAGAAAAATCTGCCAAAAATATGTTTAAAACAGTGAAATACTCTAATAAAAAGTGGTGAAAATAATCTTAAAATAATGACAATTTTAGGCTGATTTAACATTGTAAAATAACAAACTATTATTTTAAAACAACAGATTTTTGATGTGAACAAAATTTATATATTTTTTATATAGGCAAAATGTGACTTGTTTATGGTTTAATTAGCTATTATTTGCAATTTATCAAAATGACGATAATACAGTTTAAAAAATGATGTACATATATGTATTTTTTCTTTAAATTACTAGTAAACATCTGTAAAATATTTTTTTTCCTGACTGAAGTACAATAAAAACCCTATAAAAGAACCAATTACTATTTGTGAAAATACAGATTTTTGAAGTGGACCTTATTTACATTTTTTTTTTTGTTTTGTTTTTTGTACAGTTAACGTAAATTATAATTTTTTTCTTTGATTTTACTAGATATTATCTGTAATTTAAAAAAAACAGACACGATCTGTAAAATAACACTAAATTGTTCCAAAAAATTACAGTAAAACTCTTTTAAAAAGCCTAAAATAAGCAAATAAAAGCACAAAATGATTGATGCCTTAAGTTTGAACATATATTCAAGCATATGTTTTTCATGTTTTGTACGTTTATTTATGTCTTACTTCTAACTCTGTGTACTTTTAATTCTGGGTACTCAGTAATTGTTTACTGTTTTGTGCCTATATGTTGTAGTATTTTGGTTTCATGCTACAGTTCAGAGAAAAAAAATGCAGTTTTTACTCTGTAACTGAAGTAACTTGAACATTTAACACACAAATGTTATGCATTAAGAGTTAAAATAGCATATAAAGTTTTTAAAATCAGCTGTAAGTGCTGCTGACACATTAATGCATCTATGATACAACAATAAAAACACAGAATAATCACATTTTTTATGAATAATCCATAATTTTAAGTGGAATATCAGCCTGATTGATTATGAGATCTGACATTCTGCATTTTTTCTATTTATCTATATCATTATTTTGTCAAAGCAGCTCCCGATAGAACAAATTACTTTCTAAATAAGCTATTTCAGCTTTAAATGCAGCCACAAAGTCAACACTGTGTGATCTCTGATTGGTTAAATGTCATGAATAACAGTGAATTATCGCACTAAAAGGATAAATATTGAGAAGCTTTCTTTAAATTAAATATATAAAACATACATAAACAAAGGAATTTCAGAAAAGTTTTGTGGAGTTCAACACCAGCATCAGTTCCAAATATCACTTATTGACCTCACTGATTACTAATAATCTCAATTTTAGGTACATTTTCATGATAAAACAGTTGAAATGTGGCTTTTCCCTCTTTTCAGGCATCTCTTAATCATGCAATTTGGAAATCAAAGCACTACTTTTCTGCAGAGTTGACAGTCAGCGTTGCTATTCTTGCTTTTATTCAGACTGTTAGACCTCCTGGGATCCCTGAAGAAAACACAGCTGCCAAATTTTAAGCTTTATACGGACATAAATCAAAACTTACCGGATGGCTAAGAGGCTACGTGACATTTCTCCCACTTTTCTGGGACGTCTTCTGATCATTTAATAAACATCCATGCACAATTTATCACTTCTGTCTGCCAGGTCAGGGGTTTTGGGAATAATATCAGGAGAGAAATGGTCGTAGTTTAAGAAAAAAAAAGAGGAGCACGACACATTCGTCATGATGCTAACTGGGCATTTCCCTGCTGCCAAACAGAATAGGCTGCTCATCTCTCTCTGGGAGCACCGGGGTCGACCTCCCCCTCCTCCCATGCTGGCGCTGGGTCCCTCCCCCAATCAGTGCACTGAGAGGAAGTAATGGCACGAGGGTGGAGGTGGAGGTGGAGGTGGAGGTGGGGGAGCAGGAGGGCAACAAGGTGGGAGGAGATGGACTGCCTCCCACAATGTGCACAGAAATGTTAATCAAAGCTGCAGAGCTGCGAGACGCCAAAACTGCATTTACCTGATGGGAGTGAAGAAGGAGAGGAGGGCAAATGGAGGTTGACATGCTTCACCTGGCAGCTCACCAGCCAATAAATCCTCAATACACACACGCCATCCATATGTTGTGTCAAGCACCCAGCCCTTTCTATTGGCAAAACCCCAAATCCATCAGGGCAACTTTACATCCAGCACAGGGCAGAAACTCATTACTGGGTCTCATGCTTGACAAATGCCCCGAACACAAGCCACTGTGGCACATTTCAAAGAGCACACTGAAAGGGTTTCTCGTCAGGGCCGAGGAGCGTTTTCTTTTGATTTTCTGACTCCTGAGATGATGAGATAATCACTAAATGGAGGGTCGCGAGGATAAACGGGCTGTCAAAGCAGCAGCTAGCACACGGCGGTGTGGAAGAAAGGCTTTTAGAGCAAAATGATAGAGCAGCAAAGGTAAAGAAATCAACGCAAATGGATAAATGAAACACTGAAGGCGTTTCATACACTACAGAAGAGAAAACTTAAAAACTAATTTTAAAAAATCTGCTAGCAAGGGTGAACATTAAAGTCTGTGGAATATTATGAGAAATATTTAGAAATCTGAAAAAAAATTGTGAAAAAATTGGTAATACTTTTAAAGAAGAAATTACTATTATTGATACCATTTGATGTGGAAATTATTTACAGAAACTAGCAATTTTTTGTCTGCAAATAAATATAAAATAAAAAGAAAGTTTCATTAAAAATAACTTCTAACAGTCAAACACTGTAAAAGAATTAACCACTATTATTAAAAATCTAAAATAAATAAAATATAAATTACATTTTTGTGATTTCAGTTTTGATATTATCTGTAAAATGCCAGTTTAAAAATTATATACAAATTTTCAGTCTAAAATACACATTTTTTTCTTTCAAATATCTGTAAAATATTTTTAAATTGATATACAAATATAAAAAATAATCCATTACCATTTCTAAAAGTATATATTGATGTAATTATTTTATTTACTTATTTAAATTTTTTGGGGGGTTAACATGTAAATTAATACTTTTTATGATTTCACTGTTAGTATTTGTAGTTTAACAGAAGAGGAAATGTATGTAAGTAACAGTAAAAGTCTTTTACATTTTTTACATTTTCAGTTCTAAGACATAGTTTTTCTTTCAATATAATTACATAAAAATATAATTTTGAATAAAAAATATTTTATCTAAATAATGTAATTTTAATGTAATTTTACAGTCAAACACTGTAAAAGAATAAATTACTATTTGGAAAAATACTGATTTTGGACATGATATTATTTACAGTTTTAGCATTTAAATTTTTTTTAAAATCAATATAAATCACTTTTCTGCAATTTTACTGAATTTTCTTTCAAATATCTGTGAAACAACCATTTTTTGCTGATTTAAATACAGTTAAAACTGTAATTTTACAGTCAAACATCATAAAATAATCCACTAATATTTATAAAAATAAGATGTGATAATTCACTTTCTTTAACCGTTTTTTAGAGTTAACATGCAAATTTATATTTTTTCCTGTGATGTTAATGTTATTATTTGTAATTTAATAAAACAATGAATTATGCAAATAATGGTATAAAATGATTTAACATTTTTCAAGCCTTAATAGACATATTTTTTCTTTCAATTTACCAACAAATAAAACATGTTACTATAAAGAAAATTTAATTAAAATAATTAATTTTAATATATTGGAAGAAAAATCTTGTAATTTTACAGTCAAACACTAACAAAATGAACCACTATTCATAAAAAAACAGATTTTTGATTGATTTTTTGGGGGGTGAAAATCTAAAATAACAGTAAATTGCTTTTAAAAAATTACACTGAAAAACAGTTTAAAATATTTTTTACAGTGTACATAGAATTTAGATGCAGAGTTGCACAGAATCAGATTATTTTAAGCTTAGTTAAACATTAATTTACATGTGGAATGGTACCTCTCGGACATGTGCTATTGTTGTATTCTGTTAAATATTTATTTTTGCTTTATTAGTCAGCACCACAGCTGCTATTAGCATTTCTGTCACCTTCATTTAAATAATCCAGCTCAGTGGTTTTATCACAATGTCAGAATCCTCCATTAAAATCAATACTGGAG